>NC_069499.1:356013146-356253146 GCF_027579735.1 Bombina bombina
ACTTATGCCTGGTACGCAAATGGCCAACTCACAGCCACAGGTCAGAAGGCTATCCATAGACCTTTTCACTATCAATATCAAAGGTTTTAACAACCCAGGGAAGTACTCAATAATCACCCGAGATTTGCATAGAATGGGTGGAGATATAATATCCTTTAGGGATCTTGTTCTTCATGACATTTGGCGTACACTGCACCCATCCACCAAAACTATACTTTCTACTCTCATCCACATAGGAAGTACACAAGAATAGATGACCTTTTTGCGGACTCAGCTGGACTCTCCATTACAACTAATAGCAGCATCAGTCCAATCACATGGTCGGACCATGCCCCTGTCAGATGCACCATTGACTGGCCTAACATTCCAGTAGCTCCCTTTGTCTGGAGGCTGGATGAAACCTTGCTGGATAGCCAGCCCTTAAGACAAGAGTTACATAGCAAAATAGAAGAGTACTTTCGTCTGAATTCAGACGATACTCTCAACAGTACTACGGTCTAGGAGGCACATATGTGTGTACTCAGAGGTATACTAATTAAACACAGAGCAGCTGCAAACAGGGCTAAAAGAGACCTATATAAGGCTCTCTTGACCTATATAAGGCTCTCTTGGTACGGGTAGCCAAAACTGAACTAGCGCACAAAGAACAGCCTGCGAATGAGACACTACAGGAAAACCTGACAATGGCCAGGTCGGCTCTCTTGCATCATTTGCAAGAGGAACAACAACAAAAAGCGCTGATGCTTAGACAACATTTTTTTGAACAAAGTAATAAAGCGGGTAGGCTCCTGGCGCGGGCCCTGGCACATAGGAGATTAAACGCATATGTTTATCAGTTAGTTAATACAAATGGGGGACCAAAAAAGATGGTCAGTCCATTGCAAACGCCTTTGGGCACTTCTACGAATCTCTTTATTATATACACCGAGGAGAAGGAGAACAAAGGGATCATCCTTGTAGATCGACTTCCAAATAAGACATAATAGATTACTTATCGGGTGTCGCTCTGCCGGAGCTGTCTGGAGAGGAGGCAGATCAGTTGGATGCTCCATTTACTATCGAGGAGGTCCAGATGGCCATTAAGGATCTTTCGGTAGGAAAAGCCTAGGTCCTGACCGAATTGGTACCCGATACTACAAGAAGTTCTCAGATATCCTGATACCTCACATGCTCCTAAAATTCAATCAACTATCGGAGATGCCGACTCTGCTGCGCACAATGCTTGAGGCCTGCATTTCAGTAATTCCTAAGCCTGATAAACCAGAGAATCAACCTAGTAGTTATAGACCGATTTCCCTACTTAACTCTGATGTTAAGATTCTGGCGAAGGTTATAGCCAATCGTCTTAAAAAATTCTTACCCCAATTGGTCTCCCCGAATCAGGTGGGATTAATTCCCGCCAGAGAAGCGAGAGATAATGCTCTCAAGGTTATTCAGTTGATCTCTTTTGCCCGTGCCAACTCCGCTCTGTTGGCACTCGTGTCAACGGATGCAGAGAAGGCATTTAATAGGGTCTGCTGGACATTTATGCACCATACTTTGATAAAAAATGGGATTTGGGCCGCATTTCATACACAGAGTGTTCTCACTGTACTCCAACCCTAGTGCCAAGGTATGGGTTAATGGTATGTTCTCCACGTCCTTTATTATTACCAACGGGACGAGGCAGGGATTTCTTCTCTCGCCCCTGCTCTTTGTTTTGGTCATGGAGGTTTTGACAAGCAAGATCAGAGCTAATCCTCGTATCAGGGGTATTACAGTGGGAGGAATAGAACACATGTTGGCAATGTATGCCGATGATGTTCTGCTGACTCTTGCTGATACTGCTTCCTCTCTTCAGGCTTCGCTGGCAGAATTTGAGGCATACGGGAAGGTTTCAGACTTTCTTCTCAATCCCACTAAGTCTGAGATTTTAAATATTAGTATACCCCCAATTACCTTCAATAGGGTACGACAGCACTGTCCACTTAAAATAGCACCAAAGCACTTAAAATACTTGGGAATCACACTGGCTTCCTTAGTTAGGGAGATTGCAGATGTGAACTATAAGCGCATCAGAGACGATGTCTCGAGAGATCTAGCAACCTGGAAAAATAAAACCATCTCCTGGTTGGGAAGAATACATGTGGCAAAGATGAACATTTTACCCAGAGTCCTGTACATCATGCAGACGATTCCTCTATCATCTGTCTCACATTTAATTAATCAGATCCAATCAGAAATTGAAGCATACATCTGGAGCGGTTTAAAACCAAGAGTCAGTAAAAAGACCTTATATCTCCCTATAAACAGAGGAGGAGCAGGGGTTCCCCTGCTGACTGAGTACCGCAAAGCGATTAGCCTCCAGCGCCTAGTGGTGTGGAGTCACAACTCCGCTGATAAGGCCTGGATAGGAGTGGACAATGAGATTTTACAAAGAGGTAATGTTGAATCCCTTGCGCAGATAGACGCTGCACACCGCCCTAGTCGTTTCTCACAATACCCCCTAATAGAAGATGTTTTTCAGGTCTGGGACAAACTAATCAGAGCTGAGAGTTGTATCTCAACTATGAACTCACCTGTAACCCCAATGCATGAAAACCCTAATAAAGGGCTAGCAAACAAAACGCACGACCCCGTATTCTCATATCCATTGTCATCAGTAACCATAACCAATGCTTTCCATCAGGGAAACCTTAACACCCAAGAAGGACTTGCTGTTTGGGATCATGGAATGTTCTCTTCTTGGTTCCGGGTAGCACAACTGAATCACTACGTCAACAGACTGAAGGACAGGGCCACCCTGACCAGACAAAAGACGCCCTTTGAGGTACTCTGTACTACCACAGTTACCCCAAAAACACCTAATCTCACTTTTATACAGAATGCTATTGGTTAGTGGCGAAACAGTGGTGCCTTCCTATGTGGATACCTGGCATAGAGAGTTGGGTGTTGAAATTGATGCAAAGACATGGCTGTCGATATTTGACAAGGCAAAAAGAGACTCAGTCTCTGTGAGACTACAGGAAATGCATTACAAATTTCTCAGCAGGTTGTACCTGACCCCACAGAGATTGAAAAAAAGATATCCGCATACGAGTGGGGAGTGTTGGAGGGGGTGTGGTGAGGAGGGTACACTTATACACATATGGTGGCATTGCCCCCATATACAGCCCTTCTGGAAGAGTGTTTTCCGTGAGAGTGGCAGACTTTTGATTTTACATGCATTTGATATTTACGTGTTGCTTTTCAGAACATACTTTTTTAGTTATTATCTATATTTATCTCAATCAATAATGGTTCTATGCCAGTACATATGCTTTAAAATTTTCCAACTCATTAAATATAACCACAGCTCACTAGTAATCCCATAATATGCAAGGCAGGGTAGAAACTGTGGTCCTATTTTGGCCTGAATATTTAGATATGACCCAGTGCTTCCTCTTAACCGATAGTCCTAAAAGCTAGATGTTTTGACCATTCTTCCCGATTCATGTGTGGTGGAGGTACTTCCTCATAAATCTTGTATTGATGAGGCAGCTAAACTCCTGTATACTTTTATGTATTGGTTGGTCTTAGAATGTAAGCTATACCTCTTTTGCAGACGCTGTGGAGCATATACGCTATAAGCTTTCTGTACTACAATAAGCTCCATTTCCCCCATTATATAGCTTACTGGTTAAGCTAAGGGGCACAGACCCCATGTCTAAATACCTAAATTATGCATAAGCGTGATTATCCATAGAAGTTATTGATATACCCTCCCTCCCTTACCCTTTAAAGTTAAATGAGGCATTGACTCCATAGGTTCTTTCACCCGAATTATGGCACCTATATAAGTAAACTGTATAAATTAATGAGATATTGCAATATACTATAGGTTGTTTGAATGCGACTATTTCTATATTTACTTTTGTGTCTGTACTAAATATGCTCTCGATTAATTTTTTGTTTGTTTATAGACGATCTATGTTAGACTCTTAAATATTCATGGTCACCAAAAATGTTGTACATGACTTATGGGTATGAAGGAATATGTTCTACATGTAATTTGTTTGCAATAACCTAAAAAAAAAACAAATTAATTTTTTTTTTAAAATGTAAAAAAAACAGCGATTTAAAATACAAGAATAAATATGAAGGAACAATTTGGCATACATTTAAATGTCTACAATATGTATAACAAGTCATTTAGAACACATTATTCAAATAGTGCATACAATTTTAAACAACTTTATAATTTGCTTTTATCATCACATTTGCTTCATTCTCTTGGTATCCTTTGCTGAGGTGGAGCCTCAGTCTCTGTGAGACTCCAGGAAATGCACTACAAATTTCTCAGCAGGTTGTACCTGACCCCACAGAGATTGAAAAAAAGATATCCGCATACAAGTGGGGAGTGTTGGAGGGGGTGTGGCGAGGAGGGGACACTTATACACATATGGTGGCATTGCCCCCATATACAGCCCTTCTGGAAGAGTGTTTTCCGTAAGAGTGGCCGACTTTTGAATATCATTTAACCCCCCAATCCAAACTACTTAATATACCATGAAATACCAAAAATAGCTGAAGAAGCAAAGCGTCAGTTGTTCCTATTGATGCTGAATTGCACCAAGGGGCTCATCCCAAAATACTGGAAGTCTTTACAAGTGCCAAGCTTGGGGGAGTAAAAGGCCGGGGTTGGGGACTTGCTCTGTCTGGAAAGATGTCACTATCTCAGGCTTGGGAGACTAACGACACATGAGTATATGACGTTGTTATGGGAAAGTAGAGGTGTATAAGGACCGACCTCTATTTAATGGGTCTTTGACACTCTTCTACCAGAGTAATTTTACCTCACACTCATCTACACCATCTCCACGGTCTTTTGACCCCCCCTAACCCCTCCCCCCTTTTTTTCTCTCCATTTTTTCTTCCTCTCCTCTTCTCCTCTTCTTTCCTTCCCCCCTTTCTTTCTCCCCCCCTGGTCTCACAGTGGACAATATGAGCCTTACATCCATCAACTTTCTGTTCACTGTGGTCAAGAACAGAGGTCTGCGTATCTACACCACTGATAGCCAGGGTATGAATAGTTGCTTAAGCTTTCTAAACTCTATGACCCAGTGCTTCCTCTTAACCGATAGTCCTAAAAGCTAGATGTTTTGACCATTCTTTTTAATTCATGTGTGGTGGGGGTACTTCCTCATAAGTCTCGTATTGATGAGGCAGCTAAACTCCTGTATACTTTAATGTATTGGTTGGTCTTAGAATGTAAGCTATACCTCTTTTGCAGACGCTGTGGAGCATATACGCTATAAGCTTTCTGTACTACAATAAGCTCCGTTTCCCCCATTATATAGCTTACTGGTTAAGCTAAGGGGCACAGACCCCATGTTTAAATCCCTAAATTATGCATAAGCGTGATTATCCATAGAAGTTATTGATATACCCTCCCTTACCCTTTAAAGTAAAATGAGTAGGGGGGCGGAGCCACACCGGGAATGGAGATGGCAGCATAATTGAGCTGCTCCGTGCAGGACCACTGACAAAGGGGTCTTTAAGCTGATATACGCGGGTGAACAGACTTATGCTGACAGCAGTCACCATCCCAGCTCACAATGAGGAGGATATGAAACACCCGGAGTCCGGTAAAGTGTGGGCTGTGGTGAAATAGTGGAGAGGTCGTTCCCGGGAGGGATAGGAGGAGGCGCCATTTTTACAGGCCACATGGGAGATAGCTGCGGCATAGAAAGGAGGAATCTGGCCTAATTCCCGGTCGCAAGACCAACCGCAAGTGTGTATATAATATAAACACCTGGAGTTGCCTAAAACACTTTACAGGAGACTAACTGCTGCGCATCAGATGCGATATTACGCTAGTTTAAGGGCCTGTAATGCCGCATCATGTTGACCCACAGAGATTATTAAAAATGGTCATGTGACATATGTGCGATGTTGGTGATGAGAAACGATCCTCAGAGGGTTCTCAAACAAGATGGGAATCTAGCTATAATTATATTAGTCTAATATATGCTTATAAAGTAGGTAGCAGTGTGTGGTTACTCCATCTACCCTTATACACACAATTGAAAGGACATATTGGATATCTAAATAGTGAGATCTATGCTGCATATCTGGGTCACCCCAAGTCTCTGATAGTTCGAATGGTTGAAGTTACATGACTCGGTTACACACCTCATTTTAATACTGTGTCTCTGGGAGGATAAGGGCAGCATCTAAAGTTAATTTAGGTCACTAACCTTAACTAAGGGGCTTTTGGAAATTTACTTGTTTATAATATCAAGAGACTGATCCTCAGTATCCACCTTATGGCAAATGAACAATTGCATTATTAAGAAGTGCTGCAAAACTTAGCGGATTTCTTTGCTGCAGAGGCTCTCAACAACTTCATAGAGAATGGCAGCTAGAAAACCAAATAAACCTACAACATCAGGGAAAGCAGCTGCAGCCAATTTATTTTTTAAGTCCTCTAAAGGGGAGAAATTACCAGAGCCTTTAGACACAGAACAAGATGAGGATATAGAAGCAGACTTAGACTCCCAGACCTGTGATGCTGACCTAATTCCTGTTATGAGAGCTGATATTAAATCTTTGGTTTCTAAAAAGGATATTGATAAGAATTTTGAGAAACTGTGGAATAAAATGGAATCCTTTCAAACCACCATCACCAATAGCCTATCAGAAATAAAACATGAGATGCACGAGTTGGGCACCAGGGTCTCTGCGCTGGAGGATAATGAAAATAATGTGGAGGAAAAGGTGACTACTTTGAATCAAAGATCGCAAGACCATCAACAAGAAATAGATATTCTACAGGACAAGATGGAGGATTTGGAGAATCGCTCACGCAGAAGCAATTTGAGGTTGAAGGGAATTCCGGAAACTATAACGCAGACAGACCTTCAGAACTATCTAAAGCAACTGTTTAGGGCAATTACTGGGTGCTCAGAGGAGGATAGCTTCCAGATAGAGAGAGCTCATAGAGCCCTGAAAGCAAAGCCAAAGGGAGACTATCCGCCCAGGGACGTGATAGTGATATTGCTTCGATTCCCAGAAAAAGAAGTGATTCTTATGGCGGCCAGGAAGAACCCCACTTTCAAATATCAAGGGGCAGTAGTGCAGTTCTACCAAGACTTGTGTGTGCGCACCTTGTTGAGGAGAGGTTCACATAGACCACTCACACAATTGCTCCGAAAGAACCAAATAAATTACAGTTGGGGATTCCCCTTCACCTTACATATTGCACATGAAGGAAAAACTCTATCGATAAAAGATAGGAAGGATATCCCGGAAATCTCTGAATACCTTGGCCTAGAAGCACCGGATCTACCACCCACCCACAGTGAATCGGAAGCCGAATGACAGGACCAAAAGGATATCAACCATAAGAGAGCCAAATGGGTCAAAGTTACCAAAAAGAAACCAAAATGAGTTCCAGCAATACAGATGTTCTCTGACTCACATGGTGTTATGGAGCCCGTCCTCCCGGCATGACAAGAGGCAGATGAGTATACAAATCTACCTGTTTTATGATGTTTACTCTAAGATGTAGCGTTGATATGGTAAAGACTGTAACGATAGAATGAGAGACTCTATTTTACTGTGGCTGCTGCTACACTGAACATTATGAACTGCATTCAGAGAATATGCTTTTGCTTCACTAATGATTAGATAAACCTTTGTAATTATTTTAGCTTTATTTAAGATATTTTGACATCCTGCATGTAGTTAGCTACTTGTAATTTGTATTCCTTTGTGGTGTTCTCTCCCTCTGTGTTTGTTCTTTTTATTATTATTATTTTCCTTTTTGTCCTTTTACAGGGGAAAGATGGACATCAACAGTTATAATCGGGTGACAAGCCTGACCAATTGTTATAAAATAAATAAACTGTTCAGTTTTATTTATTGGTTGTTAGGTCTGTGTGGTCTGTTGGGTCACTGGGGTTAGTACTGGTTGATGCTAGTCCTGGTTATTGAGATACTAACATAAATAATGACACCTACACTAACAATCCTCTCACATAATGTGAGGGGCCTAAATACAAATATCAAGCGTAAAACAGCCCTTAATCAATACTTGAAGTTAAAGGCTAAGATTGTCTTCTTACAGGAAACACATTTCACACAGACATTAACTCCAAAATTCTGGCATAAACACTTCCCAACACACTACCATGCCGTTACAGATCAAAAAAAGAGGGGGGTCTCTATCCATTCTTCCCTACACTTCATTGGAGAGGAGGTTATAACTGACCCTGAGGGCAGGTTTCTTATAGTGAGGGGGAGGATACACAATACAAAGGTTACGCTCTGTAATATATGCGCCCCGAATGAACAACAACACTCGTTCTTCAAACAGATATCATACCACCTCACTCAATGGTCTCAGACTAGGACTATCCTAGCGGGAGACTTTAATATATCACTTTCACCACATATCCGGAACTTGGCAAATAAAATGTCAAAGAAACAGCACAGGCAAAAGTCAATAGCCAAATCAATTAGAGATTCACTAACCTCACATAACCTGGAAGACACTTGGGAGACACTTTATGGTGAAACGACTGACCATACTTTTTATTTGCATGCACACAAGACGTATACCAGACTGGATTATATTACAGTTAGTCAGATGATGATCCCAAATATTATAAGCGCCTCCATACATCCCTGCGTATGGTCTGACCATTCCATTGTGCAGACGGAGTTAAGGGGTATTCTCAACTTTCAAAGGCAGAGATCTTGGACATTTGATCCAGGTGTGCTTAACGATGCACATGCCCATGGTCAGACACATAAATTGCTGAAAGAATATTGGGAAATTAACGAACGTTCCACTGAAAATCTGCTATCCTCCTGGGCAGCACATAAACCTTATATGAGAGGGATGTTTATTCAAGAAAAATCTAGGCTTAGTAAACGTTCTCATACTGCTATATACCAACTACAAGGGGAAATTCATACGTTAGAAACACAACACAAACAAACTCTATCTGCAACCACTTTTAAACTATTACAGATTAAACGAAAACTATTGGCAAAGATCTTAAATGACTCTGCTATGAGGGCTATCCAAAGATTAAAAATGTTGTATTTTATTTACTCAAATAAACCTGATAAATATCTAGCCAATAAACTAAAGGAGAGAGTGAAAATGTATTCTATCCCGACCATTCAGAATAGGGTAGGAGGTAAGATATCAAACCTTCAAGAGATTACAAATATTTTTGCATCCTATTATGAAACACTTTATGATGGTAAAAAAATAACCAGATCAGCTCAGACACAAAGTTGGAATTTTTAAACCAAGCTCAGGTCAGGGCTATTACTTCTACAGATAAGGATAGGTTAAATGCAGAGATAACCACCCAGGAAATCCTTAATGTATTGAAAGAACTCAAAGTGGGCAAGGCAGCAGGACCTAATGGTCTATCCAGTGAATATTATAAATCATTTAAAAAAGAGTTAATCCCGCATTTAAAGACATTCTGTAATGGTATAATGAAAGGAGTGGAGGTCCCCTCAGATCTACTCAGGGCCAAGATAATAGTTATCCCCAAGCCAGGGAAAGATCCCACTCAATGCAAGAACTACCGACCGATCTCTTTAATTAACCAGGACATAAAAATCCTAACGAAAATACTGGCCAATAGACTCAAGACGGTACTCCTGAACATCATACATCCCGACCAGGTTGGATTCATTCAGGGACGAGAGGCTCCGGATAATGTTTGGAGAACTATAGATTTAACAGAATTTTTAAAAGTCACGGAAACGCCTTCTCTGCTCCTATCTCTGGATGCAGAGAAGGCGTTTGATAGAATTGACTGGTCATACATGTTAGAGGTCCTATCAAAATATGGGTTTGAAGGGAATTTCTTTCAGGCAGTTAAGGGAATTTATTCAACACCTTCGGCAACAATTAGTGCAGCGGGTTATCAATCCAGATCTATACCAATATTGAATGGCACAAGGCAAGGCTGTCCCCTATCCCCACTGCTGTTCGCTCTTTGTATCGAACCGCTGGTGTCCCAAATTAGGAGGGAGGAGGATATTAGTGGAGTTAAAATAGGGAACTCAGAATATAAATTGTCACTGTTTGCGGACGATATTTTATTGACGCTTACTAAACCCTTACATTCCCTGACTCATTTAAACAGGATATAAGATTAACCTAGATAAGTGTGAAGCCTTGCCGATGTCAATTCCCCCATACAAAAAAGTTAATAGAGATTAATTTTGATATATCGTGGGCTAAGCAATCCCTTACATACTTAGGAATTAAGCTATCAGATTCCTGTAATAAGCTTTATCACCTAAATTACAATCCATTATATAACAAAATCAGACAAGATCTACAAAAATGGAAGAAGGGAAATTTTTCGTGGTACGGCCGCCTGTCATCTATTAAAATGAACATACTCCCCAGAATTTTGTACTTATTCAGAGCGCTGCCGATTAGAGTGCCTCCCCGGGACCTACAGAAACTGCAATCGGATCTCCACTCCTTCTTAAGGGGAGATAGAGGGGCAAGAATTGCTTCACAGGTTTTAGCTCAACATAGACAATTGGGAGGTGTGGGTTTGCCAAATTTAGCTGATTACTATTAAGCGTCGAGGACAGCCCAGACCTCGCTCCTGAGCAAACAGTCACTTGAGGTGTTGTGGACTAGGATAGAGAGAGACCTAGCTGGCCAGGAAAATCCAGATGGTATTTTATGGGATCCAGGGAAGGAGGTCAGGCACCATTCAGGTCTGTTTCCTACCATGTTAGATTCACAATATTGGTGGAAATTAGCCAATAAAACCCAAACGCTCATGCCCACTCATTCATGGATCAGGCCCATAAGGTATCCCCTACCGAAAGAGACACAGAGACAAGTGGGCAAATGGTCAAATAAGGGGCTATACAGAGTGGCAGATTTTATATTGAATGGAAGTATGGTAACTTATAAGTACTTGCAGGATAAGCTGCAGCCGGACAAGCTTCACTGGTTTATTTACTTTCAGATATCCTCAGCATTAAATAACTACATTAAACCCCACAAGCGACAACTAAGTACTAGTTTGGAAAAAATATGTAAGTCAGGAGACAGAGAAAAAGGGGTGATTTCCTAGCTATACATAGACATTCAAGCTGACAAATATAATATCAAATCTAACCCAATATTGAAATGGGAGGATGACCTAGGTCTGACACTCTCGAAGGAGGATTGGGACCAGATATTCCACGAATCATGCAGAGGCCTAGTTAGTGCAGATTTACGGGAAAACACCATAAAAACGATATTTAGATGGTATTTGACACCGATAAACACATCCCACTTTTCGAGCAATAAAAGTAAATTATGCTACAGAGGGTGTGGGGTCCGGGGTTCATACAGACATATGTGGTGGGATTGTGTGAATATCAGGGACACATGGAACAGACTAAATGATTTATGAAGTGACCTTCTGGATGAACAAATAACATTGACCTTGGACCAAGCACTTTTAAACAGGGGTCTATCAGGTTTTATCCCACCACTTAATAAGTTTATTAAAATATTATGCACAACAACTAGAGTTTGTTTGGCTAACTATTGGAAAGTTGGTAACCCTACATGGAAGGAAGTTACAGATAAGATACAGGATATCTATACTTTTTCAGAGGGAGTTTCACGGTTGCAGGGCAATTCAGACCAATTCCAGAAAATGTGGTATTATTGGATTCTAAAAGGGGGTATAGCAAAGAGATGAAAGGTAGCATAGGAACTTGGAAATTCCATGACTTGGGGAAACAATACAGACAGAGGGACGTTTATTAAACTATACGATCTTAATTATAGTGCTAACTCAAAACCCAACTGATAAGGTTCATAAGATACTGTAAAGTGACAAATAACCACACAGACAATTGTTGTTAGCTTTTAGTTGTTTTAATTTTATTAGGTATTATGTTTTTGGTTTATTCTGTTAACACGTTAAAACTGGTAAAATCATTCCTGAGGCATACTTCAGAACATATATTGTTATTAAACTGTTAGTCTTATGGTACAAAACAGCAAAATATAGCAGTACGGGAGTCGCATGGTTGTGATCTCGGTGATTGTAACCAAATAATATTAAACAGGGTTGCATTTGGCTTAACGAAGAAAAAGACTTTGGTATGGACATAAGACACAAATGTGATGCCTGGACATATGAATGTATAAATCCCTCTATAAGATGTGAAGAGCTATGTTGTTAATGTGCCGGTTGGCTGTTTGTAAATGGAATATGCTTTTGGGAATGAAATAAAAACTCTTTTAAAATAAAGTAAAATGAGTAAAACGAGGCATTGACTCCATAGGTTCTTTCACACGAATTATGGCACCTATATAAGTAAAGTATATAAATTAATGAGATATTTCAATATACTATAGGTTGTTTGAATGCGACTATTTCTATATTTACTTTTGTGACTGTACTAAATATGCTCTCAATTAATTTGTTTGTTTATAGACGATCTATGTTAGCCTTTTAAATATTCATGGTCGCCAAAAATGTTGTACATGACTTATGGGTATGAAGGAATATGTTCTACATGTAATTTGTTTGCAATAACCTCAAAAAAAATTAAAAAAAAAATTAAAAAAATAAAAACCCCAGCGATTTAAAATACAAGAATAAATATGAAGGAACAATTTGGCATACATTTAAATGTCTACAATATGTATAACAAGTCATTTGGAACACATTATTCAAATAGTGCATACAATTTTAAACAACTTTATAATTTGCTTTTATCATCACATTTGCTTCATTCTCTTGGTATCCTTTGTTGAGGTGGTGCACTGCTGGGAGCTAGCTAAACACATTTGATGAGTTGGAGGGACACTGAGCCCAAATTTTTTCTTTGGTGATTCAGATGTAGGATGCAATTTTGGGCGGCTTTCTGGTTTGCTCCTATTGTTAATTTTTCTTCGTTCTCTTGCTGTCTTTGTTTGAAAAGCAGGAATGTAAAGCTTAGAGGGACACTGAACCCAATTTTTTTCTTTTGTGCTTCAGATGTAGCGTGACATTTTGGGCAGCTTTTGCTCCTATTTCCTGTTTTTCTTCGTCCTCTTGCTGTCTTTGTTTTAAAGGCAGGAGCGTGGATCTTAGCGGCCGGCCCGTTTTGGGTTCAGCGCCATGGGTGGCGCTTACTTATTGGAGGATTACATTTACCCACCAGTGGGCAGGCATAGACCGGGTTCTTGGCCAGGGGTGGGCCGGCTCCTGTGCATCGCGTTCCTGCTTTTTGGGTGGAGATGGCAAGAGAAGGAAGAGGAGTTGGTGGTGGGTGTGGATTGGAAGGTTGCTTGGAATTGCATGCTCTGTCTGAGTCTTGGAGGGGAGGAGATTGGGTTTGGTGTCAATTTGATGAAGAGAAAATAATTACAGCCACTAATCAGCAGCTGGCTCCCAGTGGTGCATTGCTGCTCCTGAGATAACCTAGGTATGCTTTCCAACAAATGAAAGAAAATGTCATAATGGATGTAGATTAGAAAGTTGTTTACAGTTTCATGCTTTATCTGAATCATTATTAATTCTGAGTTTACTGCCCCTTTAATATTTAACTGTTGCTGTTTTATATACAAAATTCGTGAGTATCATTTTCCTTTAAGAAAGTTTCAGGTACTTGTGTAGTAATTTCTTGAAATGCAAAAAAAGAACCAATTTAGTTATTTATTCAATTTCTTTTCAAATCATTTTTTTTGACAACACAGTAAAATGTGATACCTTTTGAAATGCCATCCATTTAAAAAAAAAAAACAAAAAAAAACAATACCTGCTTTTATCAGTGACACAAATTATTTCTTCACAAGAGAATAAACACCTAAAAGCAGGTTAGAAATGCTAACATATTGTTAACAGCAACCCCTCGTTCATAATACTATTTATGTATAAAAATTGAAACTAGTAATACAAATCATACTTTCCATTGTCATTTTGCTCTGATCTCTTGTTTACAGAGACATATAGGTTATTCTGCTTTCAACTATTCATATGTATATAAAGTAATCCATTAAAAGCACTTGTATGATCAATTAAAAAATAAATAAATAATTAAATAAAAACACCTGTTAAAAACAATCACATGGTTTATATCAAGAGCATTTTGAACATATTGCACTGTCACTATAGATACAAGTATCATATAACTAAACCTATACAAAGTAGGTTATATCCCACTCTAAGGGGCCGATTTATGAAAGTGTGGACAGACATGATACGCTGTAGGGTATCATGTCCATCACACATCGATAAATGCCGGCAACATACGCTGTTGGCATTTATCATTGCACAAGCAGTTCTGGTGAACTGCTTGTGCAATGCCGCACCCTACAGATTCACTGCCAATCGGCCGCTAGCAGGGGGTGTCAATCAACCCGATTGTATGTGATCGGGCGGATTGCTGTCCGCTGCCTCAGAGGCGGCAGACGAGTTAAGGAGCAGCGGTCATAAGACCGCTGCTTCTTAACTCTTGTTTGGAAACAGCTGCATCAAGCTCCATTCAGAGCTTGATGAATCGACCCCTATGTTTAGTCCAGTAGGCATTCTAATTTTTAATTAATGTAATCAATACAATTCTTTGTGTCTAGGAGTTTATATCTATTACCACCCCTAGGTGGCAATTTGGCAACATCTATAATTGTTATATTGAAATCAGCAACATTGGTAAAATGTACAAAAATAAAGTGTCTAGAAACAGTTGAATCCTTCTTATAATTTTTTATATAATTTGCATGTTCTTGCAAGCAACTCTATTCTGCATCTGCATTATTCATTCACGACACCTCAAACGTGCCATACCGCGATAAATTAGTGCTCCATTTGTAATCTAGCCATTCATTTTAGTAACAAATTTGCTTTATTCTATTGATGTCCTTTGTTAAGAGTAAAGCTAGGTAGGCTAGGAGCATGCATATGTCTTTAGCTATCTATGTATAATATTGCTATAAACAAATAAAATGACATTGTATTGTGATCACTCTAGAAACTCGACTACAAATTTGGTCAGAAAGCCAAAAGGCATTTTAGGAGCAAATAACCAATATATGTGATCAACCCCGTATTTTTACAGGAAGATGCTACAAGTATTTATCCTCTGGCACTGAGGAGTAGATCATCTTTATCCTATACGAGTGCTGGCTCAGCTTCTGATGACCATAAAGAGTGCTGTTACAATGGAGGGCCCTGCCACACCCTTTCCCCTGGGGCCAATGAGGTCTAGCCATGCACTTGAGTGCAAACTATTTTCCACAAGTATAAAGTGAAGAATATAGAAAGTCATAAAATCCTTTAAAAACCAGCAGGAAAGGTGTTCTCTAATCGACCAGAATACCACTGTATAATTATCCCTATGAAAGATATAGGGGGTGTTTTCCTGGCACAGATCCATTTAAAGCGCACACGATAAAAGGCTATTGCAGGGTTTGCAAATGATTTGTAATAGATTCAAAAAACAAAAAAAAACACAAAAACACATGCAGTGTATTTCACAAGGGAATTCTAATTGATTGGAATAGACCCTATGTGAACACATAGCGCTTATTAGCAAGAAACTAGCAAAGTAAGTATGAATAGTGAATGGCAATGTTCAGAGCTTTCTATATCAATTATTTAATTCAGATGTAAAGAATGGATTTAATTGCACTGAATATTTCATTACCTACCTATTGGCAAATTGATATTTTGTCACATTCTCTTTAACACCCACGGTACCTGCGACAACTCAGTAATTTACCGCAATATCTTTAAAGTTGAAGGCAGAGTGAATATCATTTAGTTAACTATTATATTTAAGATTATAAAAAAAATATTCGTCTTGTAATTACAGTTTATTATGCAGGCAAATTATAGCTCAGAAGCAGTAAGGTACAAAGATCTTCCATATGCACCTGTAGAGTTTATTGAATGCAATAGGTGAATGAAACAATGAAAGAATAGAAAAAACCGAATTCTACAACACCTCTAGACAAGTGATTTACATTTCAGTGCTGATAAAAAGCTATGACACTGAGTGATTACTACCCTGTGGTAAAGAGATGAGATTTCTTTCATGTAATTGGTTTAATTACAGTTTTTTGGTTGTTCAGGAAATGTTAAAACTAGTAGCAATTATAAGAAGATTATAATGCAGCGGCGGGAAATAATGTTGCGGAACTAGGTCATGTTAGAAAGCATAGGAATGTCATGTTGTGCTTCACATTTCGAAGAACCTCGTCCAGTCATTTTGACTGTAACCCTTTGAGTAAAGTAGTTTTATCTCTCTTTGTCTTAACGCTCGTGTACCTTGCACAAGCATGTTTTTTTGTGTGCATGCTCAGTTCAAATGTTAATAGACAGACAGTTAATAAAAAAAATATATAGCTTAAAGGGACACTGAACCCAATTTTTTTCTTTTGTGATTCAGATAAAACCTGCCATTTTAAGCAACTTTCCAATTTTCTCCTATTATCAAATTTTCTTCATTCTCTTGGTATATTTATTTGAAAAGCAAGAATATAAGTTTAGATGCCGGCCCATTTTTGGTGAACAACCTGGGTTGTTCGTGCTGATTGGTGGATAAATTCATCCACCAATAAACAAGGGATGTCCAGGGTTCTAAACCAAAAATTGTCTCCTTAGCTTAGATGCCTTCTTTTTCAAATAAAGATAGTAAAAGAACGAAGAAAAATAGACAATAGGAGTAAATTAGAAAGTTGCTTAAAATTGCATGCGCTATCTGAATCACGAAAGAACAAATTTGGGTTCAGTGTCCCTTTGAATCCATGTTACTTTGTGATTGCAATAAGTAGGGTGTCCATATTTCCGCTTTAAAAAGGGACGCATATGAAAAATACATATGTTAAGGCTGTTTCCAGAAATGTGTTGCGTAAGAACCCTGACATGTGTATTTTTCATATGTGTCCCTTTTTAAAGCGGCAATATGGTCACCCTAGCAATGAGGTGTTTCTACTTTAGCAATGTTACCTTATAAAGTTATTGCAAGGTATATGAATAATTAACCCCTCACTGCCTGAGGCATGCAGAAATAGCATGGTCTTGCCTCTGTGTGAGACCTGCACTCTACAGCCCTTGAAGGCCTTATGATGGTTTGTGTACAGGATACAGCTGCCATCACAAAGGGGTTAAACACATCATGAATTGATACTATAGGATCACTTGAAAATAATGTAGCATAGTTCTAAAAAGCTGACTAGAAAGTATCACCTGAACATTTCAATGTACAGAAGGAATATACAGTATTTAATTTTTACCTAAAAATTTCCTAAGTAGCCACATCCCATTATAAAGGGATTTTCAGCAGCCAATCAGGATCCTAGACCTGGGACCTGCAAGGGAGCGTGCATCCGGCATGTGCAGGCACAGTCATGTTATTTCCCTATTTCAAGTGATTTAGCATATAAATATTTATATGTCCATTTAAGTGACAAACCTGCATTGAAACACATAAGGCAGCATATTGATATATTAATAAATAATATGCATCATACAAGAAACTGCATATTATTTATAACATTATATATACAGTACTGTACATATAATGCTCCTCTAAATGATTAACCCCTTACACGGCCTCACCCCTACCGCTAGACTATTAACCCCTAATCTGCTATAACCTATTAACCCCTAAACGGCCAAAACCCCCATTGCAAACTACCCATACACTACTTAACTTATACTCAAACCAAAATAACCCCCACCCCCCAAAAAAAAAATATCTTTAAAAAACCCTATCCTAAAAAATGATGGCCTGAAAAGGGTATCCGTAATTAAGCTCTTTTGCTAAAATAGAAAAAACCCTATCATTAAAAAAAGGCTGATGCCCTTTTCATAGCATTTTTATTTATTATAGTTTTTTTTTTTTTTAAATGGTAGCGTTCTTTTTATTTTATGTAACTTAAGGAGTCTTAGGTTAGTGGTCTTGGGGGAGTTAACTGTTAGGGGTTTGAATAGTGTAGGGGTAGTTTGTGGTGGGGTATTGTTGGTTAGGGGGTTAATAGGTTAGGGCTAGTTTGTGGTAGGGGTATTGGCAGTTAGGGGGTTAAGAAGTGTAGAGGTAGTTTTCAGGGAATATTGGCGGTTAGGGGGTTAAGGTAGTGTAGGGGTAGTTTGTGGTGGGGGTATTGGCTGTTAGGGGTTAAGTAGTGTAGGGATAGTTTAAGGTGGGGGTTACGTCGGTTTTATGGGTTAATAGGTATGTTTATTAGGTTTGGTAATATAGTTAAAATGAATCCTTTACTTTACATTGTCAATGTACGTGGCGATACTGCTTGGAATATTTCACCAGCCTCGCCACCCATTGCAATGTATAATAAAACGCCTCTTGGTAATGCTGTCTTTAAACAATTATGTCAACAGCTTGCAATATTTTGCAGGCTTTCTCAACATGGTGACGGATACATTTTGAATATTTCACCGCCTTTTGGCATTTTCGATCATCAGGGCCTCAGTCTCAAATGTCATGTTATAGCAGTCTCCTATTAGCCACTGTAAAGGAGATCAGGAACATAAATTCCACCAGGCTTTTCAGTGTTTAATGTTTTTCAAATATATATTTAGCATATATTTTACAAAGCAGTGCATGTGTTATATACCATATATACCATGAATATTTTAAAGGGATATGAACCCCAACAGTTTTCCAATCTTTCCAATTTACTTATATTATCTAATTTGCTTAGTTCGCTACGTGGGCCTGATATTCAAAATCTCGCCGGTGTTCTGTTAAAATTTTCTCCTTTGTTGAAATGTGCTACCTTGATGTGCATATGCGTACAATTATGTAATCGCCCTCCACATATGTTTCAAAAGAATGTGTGGGATGCGATTGCATAATTACAAGCATGCGCACATGGAGGTAGCAAATGTCAATAGCAGACTAAATTACTCCTCGCATTTCTTATTGAAGCTGCCATGTAGATGCGCGCATGCTCGTCCCAAATTTCAAATGTGTAATTTTTTATTCAATTACACACGGTTTTTGACTGCTCATCCGCGCACACGCCATTACAGCTCCATATGTAATCCAAATGAAATAAGGCGTCTCTCCACCTGTACAATAGTTTTTAATATGCACATTATTTAACCTCTTAAAGACAGCGAAATACCAAGTCACTGGTTACAGCTCCATATGTAATCCAAATGAAATAAAGCATTGTGACTTGAGGAGTAAGCTTTATTAAATAATGTGCATATTAAAATCTTTTGTACAAGAATAAGAAATGCGAGGAGTAATTTATTCCTCAATTATGTATTCCAGTGCTTTCCAAACTGTGTGCCGCCACCCATTGGTGTGTTGGCGGCAGTGTGTAGGTGTGTCGCGCGAAGTGCAGAACATTGTGTCCAGGGATTGTCAAGGTGTCCGTACACGGACACCTGTGTCTGGGTCAGACTCGGTCTCCTTCTTGACACAGCAGCATGCAGCACCAGCAGTGCACCACCCACGTTTGTTTTGCAGGGTTGGGGGGGGCCACACCTACATCACGTGACACAGCGCTCAGCCTCGGAAAGAGTCAGTAGCGGCGGGAAAGTGACTCAGTGACGAGCGACTCAAGTAGAGAGAGAGAGAGGGAACTTAGGGAAGAAGATTTATTCAAGAAGATATTCTTAGAATATAGAGACGCAAACTGTTCTCTGCATGTTTTATGCACAGTAAGACCAGTGGTGCCTGTCACACTATAGGTATGGCAGGTCCATGTGTTTCACTTTCACACAGTGTTTGCAATTTGCATAATTAAATATTCACCCAGTGTATACCCCACAAAATGAAAACTATTCTATTGTTTGTGCCTTTCATGTTAGGCTAATATAATCCTCATCTTGCAAAAAGAACAGCAATACATTGATAGTGAATGCCTGTCAGACTTTTATATCAGATGTAAGGTTAAAACTGTATTAGGTTAATAATTTATTAACCTTACAGTTTTAACCATACAGCTGCTGGAACGTCTGCCAGGCATTTCCTATCAATGTATTTCTGCCCTTTTTGCAAGATGAGGAGTAAATGAGCCTAACATGAAAGGCACAAACAATAGAATGGCTGCAATCCAGCTCTTTTTTGTATCAAATGGGTTACTCTGTAATTCCTATGAACAACAGGTTGTTAATTTTTCTCTTACTTTTTTACATTCTAAGTTCTCCCTTCCATGTTTGCTAATAACAAATCAGTTGGGCATTAGTGATATGCTCCCCATGTATTGCTCTATCACCCCCAAAGATGCCAGCTGCCCTAAATCTGCACTCCCAGGAGCTTTGTATAATTAGTCAGAAAGAAAAGATATACTAAGGTTGTGATTGTGAATAAAGAATAGTGGCTTGTTTTCAAGACTGCTGCTAGCGATATAATTATATTGCAGTTTATCTAAATCTGCCTGTAGTTATTATTAATAAGTTATATTAATTAGAAGATAACTACAGGCAGATTTTGATAAACTGCAATGTAATTATCGCATTTTGTAATTATATAATTTATAAATGTGTCTGTATCTCTTAAAACAAGTTAGTTTAACCTCCTGTTTGCTAACTGAATTACTGTGTCACAAAATGATATAGGTCTTAAAAGTGTGTCACCAACATAAAAAGTTTGGAAAGCTCTGCGTAATCACTTTTCACACATTTTGAAACATGTGGAGTGCGATTGTGTAACTGTGCGCATATGCAAATCTCGGCGAGGGAGCAAATTTCGACAGAACACCGGAATAGAGAGAAATCACACAAAAACTTATATTGTAATGTAGCAGTCTCTGTTTCACATAAAGATCACTATATAGCAACATAAACATTTCTCAAGATAAAATTTGTGTTTAAAAGGGCCTCGCTGGCGAGACGTCTTAGAACATCTCGCCTGATTGGCGAGGTTTTGAATAACAAGCCCTGTATCCTTTGTTGAAAAGCATACCTAGGTATGCTTAGGAGCTGGGAGCTAGCTGCTGATTGGTGGCTGCACATATATTCCTCTTGTAATTGGCTTACTGATGTGCTAAGCTATCTCCCACTAGTGCATTGTTGCTCCTTCTACAAAGGATACCAAGAGAATGAAGCAAAATTGATAATATAAGTAAATTGGAAAATTGTTTAAAAATATATGCTCTATCTAAATAATCAAATAAAATTTTGGGATTTCATGTCCCTTTAAGAAATTTCTTTATAATTGATATTTTTAAAGTGCAGTAATTGCTGATATAAACAATGGATACATAAACAAATGGTATTTTACGTGTCTTTAAATAGATTCATATAGTAAAGCATACAAAATCTGTTTGTTACAGTTCATTTTCTTTGGTTCTATTCTTTAACTAACTAAACAAGTGTCTAGACTTTAATTTCAAATCATTATTTAAATCATAATTCAATCTAAATTAATCAGGGCCTGAAAATCAGTGCACTGAAAAAAAGCCATTTTTTTTTTACAAGTTTTACCAGGCAGTCAGCTAAAAAACTGGGCTCCATCCAGGACAGGCCTTGTACTGCCCACAGCATGCCAAGCCACGCCCATGACACATCTCTACTCCACCCATGACTCCTCTCTCCTGTTTGAAAACCTGCCCACAAAGCACTGCTGCTGCTGACCCTACCTAGATATGCCTTTCAACATAGGATACCAAGAGAACAAAGTAAATTAGATAATGTAAGTAAATTGAAAGTTGTTTAAAATTGTATGCTCTATCTGAATGATGATAGAAAATTGGATTTTAAGCCACTGTAACCTGGTCTAAAGCTGGTTACAAAAGGGCTGCAGGGAACAGGAATGTATTCTGGTTAAGGAGTAGCAAGTAGTTTATATGTAAAGGCAGCTAAAGAGTTAACTTGCCTGTGTACTCAGTTCCTGTTAAGAGCTGTGTAATACTACTGTATAACTCCTTCCCTGTAGAAATCCTTTTGCAGGGATTAAACACATAGTAAAAAGGAGGCAATAGTGCAATAATAAATAAATCTTTACACATTAGAGCATTTTCTTTTTGCACATGTATGTCCCTTTAAGTGCCCATGCATTATGATACATACATTTGAACTCAGCTATCATAAATTTGCACAGACAGCTTTTGTACATTGAAAAATAAGTGGTAGCACTACTGAGAAATAGCACAGGAGCTCTGCTGGGAATTGTAAGAGCTTTGGTTATCAGGAAGCACAAGGTTGCTGGTTGTTGCTGAGCTGCAGGGGACAGTATAATATTATTGTATACAATGTATAGGTCTGGTTAGGGGTAGAACATTAAAAAAATCAACAACAAAAAAGGTTAACAATGAGCAGTGGGCTTCCTGTGACTGATTTGTCACAGAATGATGGTTGTGGGTGTGATTCTGAAGACACATAATTGCTGGTTTCAAGGAGCTGGAGAGGGAGAGTAATAAGAAAAACCACAGGAAGTGATGCAGAAACCATATATATTCAGTTTTTTTGTTTGTTTGTTTTTTGCATGAGCATAAGTACAGACAGTGATGCTATACATACCATCAGAGTATTGGCTATGCTGCAAAAGAGTGTACACATATTAGTTGTGCAGAAGGTGGCAGTAGAGGACAGTTAGTTTTGATAGAGATGCTATATATTGCATGCAGGCATTGTTTGTGAATAAATGGGTAGTGTAAGAATGCTGTCAGTCACCTAGATTACAAGTTTTGCGCTAAACAGGGTGCAAAACTAATGCCAAAATAGTTGCATTATTTAGCTCTTCATAGCGCTGCCATTACGAGTTACTAAAAAGCCTCCTTGTGCGTGCGATATGGTGGCGTTAAGCTCCATACCGCACAAAAGCCAAGGGCTGATTTGACGTGCTCGTGCACGCTTTCCCCGATAGACATCAATGGGGAGAGAGTGTTAGAAAAAAAACTAACACCTGAAAGAGATAGGAAAGTCAAAATTAAACTTGCATGATTCAGATAATGCATGTCATTTTAAAACACTTCTATTTTCAAATGTGCTTCGTTCTCTTAGTATCCCTTGTTAAAAATGAATATGCACATATCCTACACTAGTGGTAGCTGCTGTTAATTGGTGCCTGCACCCATTTGTCTCTTGTGATTGGCTAACTAGATGTGTTCAGCTTCCTGCCAGTAGTGCAATGCTGTTCCTTCAGCAATGGATAACAAGACAATGAAGAAAATTTGATAATATAAGTAAATTGGAAAGTTGTTTAAAATTGTATGTCCTGTCTGGTTCCGGTGGAGGAGGAGCATGCAGGTGAAGCTGTGCTCTGATCTCCAGTCCCACAGCTGCTGGCGGTAATCTTCGTACCTCTCCCAAAGTCTGGGAGGTTGCGTTTTGGATAGCTAACTTCATCACTCATGGAACCCTGGTAGCGGCATTACATCCCGCTGCTCAAATAAACAAACTCTTAGATATATCCCATTACCTGGATATATTTGGGGATGTCAGCATTATGCCTATACCTAATCTTTTCAAGGACTCACAATACAATATAATATAACGAGTACCTTCCTCTCTCTTTCTAAAGAGGCAAAAGAAAGAACTGCCCCATAGAGTCTTCGGCTTCCCCCATTTTGCCCCCTCCCTCCTACCTCTAGCGACGGCGGAGACTTCCTGCTGCGGAGCGGTAGCCGACTGAGCTGAACTGGTTCCCCCCGCTCTGCGATATTTGCAGACACTGACCCGGCTTCTGGCGGAGCTCCCACCCCCCCTCCCACCGGTGCTGCGCGAGAGGGGGTACAGGGGAGAAGGAGTTCGGGGGCTGAGCGGAGGAATACAACCTGGTTTGTGCATCCGCCTGACAGACCTCTTTCTTGGGTCCCACCTTCTTCTCTCTCACCGATGCTGCATGAGAGAAGGTAGGCCGGCGGCGAAGACATAAACACCAAGTCAGAGTAGAACGGGGGAATCCCTTGGTGATCCAGCGACAAGTCTAAGGTGATTCAATCCTGAAGGTGGCAAGCCGGAGGAGGAGGTAAGTCTGAGACCTGGTCTCAGGAGGGGGCACATGAAGGAACTTCTTACCTGTGGACAAACACTGTGATATTCTTACCTCCAATAACAAGAGCCAAGGGGGAAAGGAAAAGAAAGAAAAGGAAGCATAAATGTGTGCAAAAGATACATTGGGGAGAGTCGGGATACACAGTCAGACGCTTCATAAAGAGAGAAAGGGATAAAGAACGAAGAAGAGAGGTCTTTAAAGGTCCTATGTCTGCTACTTAACTTAGCACACAAAATTTATTTTTCTTTTCTGGACTTTTTACTGGAACAGAAAAGGGAGAGAAAAGGCAAAAACAGAAAAAGAAAAGAAAGAAAAAAAAACGTTGCCTAATGCTGGTTTAAAAATATTCATGGGACTCTGTATAAAAATTTCTCTCTGGCAAAATTTTCGAGTTAAAAAACTGTGCATTTCAGAAACATCTACTCCCCAATAACAGTATATGACAATATATTAGAATGTGATATAATTGTTATAAAATTTACATCTTGGTTGATATATGAGATTATGGTTATCAAGATACAAAGGGTTTACTATAGTTCTGCGGCCTTTTCACAGAAAGATTTAGAACACACTAAAATATTCCCTGCCTAAAGATTTATGTGTACACAGTACAAACAAATGGTTTAGTAGGTTGTTCTGGGCTCTTTAGAGCAGTGTTGGTAACATATTGAGCTGCTCTTTGCTCAAGGATCTACTTGTTGGTAGCAGTTTAAGGCTCATAGCATTTTAGTCTTATGTTTGTTAGGCTTAAAGGCCCTACATCTGCTAACATTACTTAGACTTAACAAAATTTCTTGGGGGGCTCAGGGAATCAGCCATTTAAAACTAATCTGTTAATGAGGGATGACCTCAAAAGTCTTAAACATTAATTTTGACTAAAAGGGAAAAGTATAAAATCAAATCTCTTGGCTTTTATAAAGCTGTACCTTTAGTCTAAATCATAGGTTACAGGTATATAAATGGTGTATTATATAATTGACACAAAGCATATATCCTTGTTGACATAAGAGATTATGGTTAACAAGCTCTGAATGGTCTATTATAGTGTCGTGGGCTCCTCATAGAAGGGTTTATAACATAATAAACTACTCTCTGCTTAAGGAATTGCAGGTATATAGCACCTAAAGGTATTGAATTAACAAATGGTTTAACACATTATTCTGGGCCCTTCAGAGTAGGGCTTATAATATGTGGTATTGTGTAGGGTTCAAAGGGTTTATAGTATCTTAACCTTATATGTATTAGGCTTAAAGGCCTCACACTAGATTTTTTCAACCACACTACAAGAGAAGAAGAGGAAGGTGATAGAGGGAAAGGAAGAAAAAAAAAATACATATAAATTAGACTGCTATAAAATTTACACTTGTTCTAATTTAAATATAAAACGCTCACATTAGATTTAATAATAACTATTTAATAATAGTTTATAGGGGGCGCAAAGAATTAGCTATTTAGCTGGTCGCAGACAAACCAATTTGTTAACGGTGGAAGACTTCACAAGTCTTAAATACTAATCCTGATTAAAAGGAAAAACAATAAAAATAATTTCTGGGCTCTTAGAAGGTCCTACCCTTACTCTAGATTAAAGGGTGTAATTTTCCACATTTGCTGGGAGGAGAAGGGCAGAAGGGAGTGAAACCTAGGGTCTCTCCCCCCCTCTTTATCCCCAGTATTGATTGACTGAGCCCTCCTCTATCCGGATAGTGTACACACATAGTTCTATATTAGCATATTATTGAAGCCTAAAGGTTAGCTGATTTTGAAGAGCCTTAGCCACTGCCATTATCTGATTTCTTCTTGTTATACGCAACACCCTGGCTGGTCAAGTGACTCCCATTCACTCTCTTTAAGGATTATTCTTTAAGCAAAAACTTTGTTTTGTTTTTTTTCCTCTGCAGAACTTATTCACGGATTTTCCCTGGGCTTAATTTTTTTTTTTTTTACCCCAGGGTCACGTCACTAGCACTCGATTGGGCATTGGGCCCCCTTTCACCTCCCCCTCTCCCCCCCCTTTTTTTTTTTTCTTTTACCCCTTCATCACGTTTACTGTTAAGATTGCACAACATAGCACATGGTGTAAGTATTCACGAAATTGGTTTATTCACGAATTGTACACCACATGGATAAATTCCTTCACTCCCATTCCCGGACTCCTTCACCAGTCATGGCAGCTAAACAGAGAGAAAGGAGGACAAAGGCCGCTCCTGAAGTTTCCTCGGAAGTATCTATACCCACAGCTTCTATCTTGCCTATAAATGAATTAACCAATGTACAGGCCCTAGTGTCTAGTATTTCTGAGGCATTAACTCCTAAGTTTGATGCACTAAGATCTGAGATCAAGCAAGATATTAATTTGCTCAGACACGAGATAAAGTTATTCTCTAACAGACTAGAAGAGGCCGAACAGAGGGTATCCGACCTGGAAGATCTTACTTCAGCACAGGGGTCCAATCTTGAAACCAACAATCCAATTATTACTAAATTGCAAAATAAAATTGAGGACCTGGAAAACCGCTCTAGGCACAATAACATCCGCATCATAGGGGTTCCCGAGGGGGGGGGGGCAATCTGAAGAATTAAACACATTCATTCCTGAAGTACTAGTACAGCTGCTTAAGATTCCTCCCAATCACTCACAGATAGTAGTAGAGAGGACACATAGATTTAGGGAGACGAATAGCAAATAGACAGGAAGATAACAGAGCCAGACCGATAATAGCGAAGTTACTTAACTTCCAAGATAAGGTCACGATACTTTTCGCAAAAATCAGCCAATAATCTATAAGGAAAATAAAATCCTTTTATTCCAAGACTACTCAGTTGAAACATCTACTAAAAGAAGAAACTTGGCCCCAATTTGTTCAAAATTTATTCAACAAGGCTATCAGGCCTTAATAATATACCCTTCTAAATTAAAAATGTATGTGAAAGGTGAGGCTCATTTCTTTGACAACCCACAAGAGGCAGAAAAATTACTGCATCAATTAAATATTCAGGAAAATGTCAGTATATTTATGAAAATCTTAGTAGTGCTATCCAAATAATATATAAGTTTATGGCAGGGTTATAAACACAATCTTAAAATAATTTTCCTTAAAAATTGAAACCCTAATCAACCATGCATCTACCAGACCATACAATTAATATAAATATCTGAATTCTTTTATTTAATTAATATCCATAAACATATTGAAGTATTTTCGCAATAAAAGGAAATGAAACAAAATTTATATGCGTTAAAACCAACTCTTAAGATATGCTATCCTTCTTACAAAACCCAGAAAGATATACCTTCACAATTCAGCCTTTTATTTATTTAACACAATGGGACTAAAAACCTTTAACATCCAAGCAATACAATTCTAAACAGTGTTTATAAAACGATAGGATAATGTATATATTCTGCTATTTAACTGCAATTTATCCTAATACAAAATTAACTGACAATATCAGAACTTGCATAGATGAGTTACTTGGTCAATCAGACGCAGATTTAAACAATATATATATATAGGCTGTGAAATGCTAACTTGAAAAAAAAAAAAAAAAACACACTGCTTCTTTAAATCTATTAAATACAAATTAACTATGCATATAACTTATCTTACAAAACCTTGAATACGTTACCAAAGTAAAAAGCAGTCGATATCCAATATTCCTTGGTAGGAATTATTTTACCTCAGATCACCAATAAGTGTATATCGCAATCAATGAGAAAGGTAGATTAGCTTCGCTCAAGTAAAATGGTATCTAACGCCCAGCAGGAACCAGTTACAAGTTTTAGCTTCAGCAGAAAATCTGTCCCACGCAAAACAGTTTCAGTCAGTTACAAAACTCTGTAGACCAGTGTGTCCCCTTCCTTCTGCATCAACTTATTAGTCTAATCATAGGTGTGAAATATGGGTGGCCCTTCACAACCTTGTCCCTCTATTGGATAATCTGAATATCCCATTTCCAACAGCCAAAAAGCTTTCTGGCTGTAGTTCTCTCATGGCAACACTGGGTGGCATCATTACAAACATACATAGCAACATTTGAATCAACTTAAATCAGTATTTCTATTAAATGGTTATTCATTTTATCATAATTTATTGCAACAACTATTCACAATATTTGTTTTGGATAAGTTATATCTTAATGAATTTTCTGATCATTCTGATACCAAATATGTTATATTATTAACATTTTGTTATATTAAGGCAATTTAATACTGTTAATTATTAGCTTAAAATGCATTACAATTTTATCGGTATCCTGGCATTTATATGTGAATAATAGCTTATTTTTAATTCAGTATTGTACTGTATTCCAAGTGAATCCTGTCTATGTAGATCTGAAATAAAAATAAATGTTAATAATCACTTCTCTTCAGGTCCATAAACATCTATTCATGTTCTTAAACACACAGAGGCTAAGATATTCATGCTTTCAAAACATACACATATATATATCATATATATATATATATATATATATATATATACACACACATCTCATGTCCATTAAAACATATACAGTTGCCTTGAAATCATAATGTAAGCCATTTGTCTTCACTGTGTTATTCTAACATTCTAACTGCTCTTTCAGTAACTTCAGTTGCCAGACTTTTTGTCTCATACTCACCACATGGGGTCAATCCACGAGTAGTTGTAAAAGTCTTAATGCAGCATATTTCCTGTAAGTACTATGCTTATCCAACTATTTTAGATTTTATCCTTTTAAGTGATGGTCTTAAATTGGGTATACCAAATGTCTTAGAGTCATAAAAGTTAAATGAGCATGGTCACTGAATTAGTTCCTTTTGGAAAATGTCTGTGTGCTCACACCGCAGGGGTCGTGCTTCTAAAGGCTATGCTGATTTCCAATCCTGATAAACGTGTATTAGAAGCTGTGTTCAACAAACTCATGTTCAATTAATCCTGAGGTCTCATCTAACATATACAGTGTATAAAATATACATATATATATACATATACATATATATGTACACATATGTAATATTCATCATAATATTCATATACTCTGGCATAAATCCCCCTTCCAACTTCAAATAGATGTAGGACACATGTATTTGAATTGGCTTAAAGTCAGTGGTATTTGATGAGGATCAACCGTATACCTCATAGACAGTCTCTTATGAAGAAAGTTTGTTATTTTGAGCCTTCATGTTTATCAGTTAGGCATCTTTGAACTACAGTATGTCTTTAGTTCATTTGGGGATATGACACTTCATTCTCCCTCTATGACTTGTAGTTGGGATCTTGGATGACACGCTCGCAATTGATTGATATGGGCCCATTTATCTATGAAACTTTCATTTTTGGGGATCCGTATTTTATAGGCCACTGGAGATATTTTGTCAGTAATGACAAAAGGACCTTTCCATGAGGGAAGAAATTTCTTCTCCCTAACCTGATCTCTTCCAAAGTTATAAAGATAAACCTTATCATTTATTTCATATTCCTTTTTGGAGGTTTTGAGATCATAGTAGGTTTTAGTGGCAGTTGCGGCTCTTTCTAAATTCCTTTGAGCAAATGCAAAGGCATATTGCAGATGTTTTCTTAAGTTCTCCACATATTGATGTGTATTGGCAGCGTTTATCAAGTTTTGGTCTGATGTACGGTAAAGCAGATGCTGAGGTAGAACCATTCTTCTACCAGTCATCAGTTCAAAAGGTGACATTTTGGTAGCACTACTTGGAGTTGCTCTTAATGCCATTAAGACTAGAGGTAGTTTTACATCCCAGTCTTTACCTGTTTCACTCACAAACTTTTTGAGGATTTTAACAATGGACTGGTTGTAACGCTCTACACCACCACTTGAGGCAGCTCTATAAGCAATATGGAGTTTTCTTTTAACCCCTAGTATTTTCCACATTTTGGTCATCACTTCGCTAGTGAAGTGGGTCCCCCGATCTGATTCGATTCTTTGGGGCAAA
The DNA here is from genome assembly GCF_027579735.1 of Bombina bombina. NCBI lineage: Eukaryota > Metazoa > Chordata > Amphibia > Anura > Bombinatoridae > Bombina > Bombina bombina. The sequence continues at coordinate 356,043,007 of NC_069499.1, forward strand.
CCAAATCTGGAAAATACATGGTTGATGAGCAATGCTGCACATGTTTCAGCACTATTGTTAGGTGCACTAATGCACTCTACCCATTTAGTGAACAGGCATGTCACTGTTAACATGTATTTGTTACCTCTTGATGATCTTGTTACTGGGCCAATAAAATCAATTTGTATATCTGACCATGGCATTACCATCCCCCTTTTCTGCAATGGCGCTCTATGTGTTGGTGCAGTGGGTTGGAACTGTGGGCAGATTAAACACCCTTGACAGTAGGTTTGAACATCTTTCAACATGTGTGGCCAAAAAGCGTAATCACGCAATATTTCATACGTGAGTTTGGCACCACGATGACCAGATGTGGGAGCATCATGGGCATGTTGAAGCATTAGCCCTCGGAACTTGGTGGGTACTACTCACTGCTGGATGCCAGTTTTGGAGGTTCTAATTAACAAACCATCCTGTAATTTGAATTGTGATTTAGATTTTATTAAGATTCTCAGATCTTCTTTGCCAATACAATCATCTTTTGAGATGGGGTTGTTTTCAGGATCTTCTATGTGTTTATAGAAGATGCCTACAATGGGGTCTTCTTTTTGACTAGTGATCAGGTCCTCACTAGGAGAATCCTGACTCCATTGTACCAAGTTAGGCTCACTCTGTTGTTTTGCCTGGTTTCTGGTAATGGCTTCTACCTGAATTGCACCCATTAAATGGTCAATATTAAGGAGTTCTCCAGTTATGGCTCCTTGTTTGGCTAATGAATCCGCAAGGTCATTGCCTTCCTTATCCGGACCTAGAATTCTGGAATGACCCTTGGTCTTTTTCCAGTGTATGGTTAAATCATTGGATACCACCAGATTATTAATCTCACAGAACAATTTGCCATGCTTGACTGGTTTGTTATTGCTTTTCTGCATGCCATTTCTTTTCCAAGTTGGCAGGTATTCAACAAAACTGTCACGCACATAATTTGAGTCAGTTATGATCACAAATTCATGAATACCATGTTCAATAGCCATTTCAATGGTTTTGAAAACAGCAGTTAGTTCTGCAACTTGACTGGATCTTGGTCCAATGTTGAAACCTATAGACATATTTGGGAATCCATTTGTCCCAGTTATACCAATGCCAGCGACTAATCTGCGCTCACTATCAATAGTGGCATGGTAAGAACAACCATCAACATATACCCAAGGTAATGTTTGACAATGGTCCTCATTGTACATTTTATATGGGGAAAGCAATTGTTCCTCCAGAAAATCATCTTCTGATAATTCTTCCCCAGGATCTCTAGCAGTACAGTCGTGGAGCTCAGCAAGCCCTTGTGTGACTGGATTCTTTTTATTCTGCTTGTAGCGAATTTCTAATGGCCAGCCTTGCAAGGAAAGAGTCCACGCTGTTATGCGGCTATTAGATAAATTCCCATCTCTTATTATCTCACTTTGCAAATATAGCAAAGGCTGGTGGGCCGTTTCTACAATAATTTTCTCGCCCTGTATATAGCTGCGGAAATTTTGTAGAGCCCATACAGTAGATAAGAGGGCTTTTTCGCAATCGTTAAACTTTATTTCTACTGGGGATAGATTTTTACTCGCATAAGCAATGGCTTTGTTTAAATTATCATGCTTTTGGTATAAAACAGCACTCATGCTTACATCTGTGTAACCGGTTTCTAAGAAGAAAGGTTTACCACCTTCAGGGTACGCTAAGCAAGGTGCTTGAGTGAGTTTTCTTTTCAGCTCTCTGATGGCTGTCTCTTGAGACTCACTCCAGTGCCATTTCACCTCTTTCTTTAGGAGAAGTAGTAGTGGTTTAGTTAATTCCGCATAATTATCAATGAATTTGTGAGAATAATTTGTCATACCCAGGAATGATCTCAATTCCTTTAAGTTAGTTGGGTTTTTAGAATTCACTATCGCTTCCACCTTTTTCTTCTGGGGATTTAATCCGTCAGAGGTAACTTCATGTCCCAAGAAGTTTACACGAGTGCGGCACCATTGAGCTTTTTGTAGGGATAATTTGACACCTGCCCTTTTAAGTTGGCTGAGGACGTGTTTAAGCTCTGCGATGTGTTTTTCAAAGTCTGTGCTTTTGATTAAAACATCATCAACATAAGATAAGGTCCCCCTTTCCAGTGCGTCAGGCATAGCCTTATGCATGAATACAGCAAATTCATGTCCAGAATTTATGTATCCAAATGGAAGTCTCTGGAATGCATACTGAACCTTTTGGAAAGAGAATGCCAGCTTATATTGGTCCTCTTCATGTACCTTTATGGTCCAATATCCCTGCGCACAATCAATGGCAGTGAATATTTTGGATCCCTGCATTTGTGCTAGGCATTGGTCAATATATGGCACAGGCCAGCCAGACATGTATACTCGTTTGTTTAGCTGTCTTAAGTCAGCACACAAACGCCATTGTCCGTTGGGCTTAAGGACACCTAGAATAGGATTATTATAAGAGCTGTGCACCTGTCTGATAATACCTCTTTCTTCCAAATTCCTTATGATCTCTGCAAGAGAATCATATGAGGCTAAGGGGAGTCTGTATTGTTTGACAAATACAGGTGGTGCATCGGGATCTGTTTGTATTCTTGCAATGTGCAAGTCTGTAGTACCACAGTCATAAGAATCCTTAGCAAAAATATCCTTGTACTCCATCAGGAGTTCTCGCAGCTGTTGGCGTTCATCATCGCTGGAACAGCCATTAGCTAAGGATATTTGCTCTTCGACTATTTGCTGAAATCCTGGAAAGATTTCAGGCTGTCCTATTTCATATGCTTCTTCCAGTCTAGAGGTGAGATCCCCTTGATTATAGTTTACATTGCTCCCATGACTCTGGGTATTGGGATAATCTTGCTGTTTGATTGGCTGATCAAACACTAGAGAGGCTTCTTCAATTTTACAGATGCCTTCCTCTGAGCTGAAGGGATAAATAGACTGAACATTAAATAGACCCTCTGGCATAGATGCAAAGGATTGTTCTATTAATTGTTCTTCAGTTAGGTATCCTTCAGGTATTAGCCCAATTACATTATTCTGGAATCCAAAAGTGTAATAACTTGATTTCAGTGCATATCCTATGGTAGTTCCCTTGGATAATGTTATATCCTGTGGGGTCATGTTATGCACAATAATATGTATTGGAACAGTTCCAATATTCACCATAGGAGTGTAGGTTACTGTGACACCCAGATTTTGTATTCTATGGGAGAGGCAAATCAGTGTTTCAGAAGTTTTTAATTTCTGCCCTCTCTTTACCTGTAAGGGTAAAATAAATTTATCAGCCCCAGCAGGAATTATAACATCGCTAGATACTTGCATATTCACAGCATATGTCAATTGCTGGTTTGATTTCAGGGCTGCATTTTCATCCTGAAATACTTCAGGGTCCCCCTTTAACCTGCTCCAGAGGCAAGAATTAATCAAATCTATTTGTATGGCATATCTATGTAAGATATCATTGCCAATGTATATTTGAGTATGGGGAGTATTTAAAACTAAAAACAGGTGCTTCACTGACTTATTTCCTATAGAGATAGATAATAAGCACTTAGCTGTGATGTTATAGCTTTCAGACCTGTTATCCAGGTTGTGGACACAGTGGTCTTGGGGAGAAAGATATTTAATCACTTTAGGTTCAGCTATTTGCGTTAATAAACCTTCGCTTATATAGCTAGCTTCCTGTTTTAAGTTTATTTTAGCATACTTGGTTTTACCAAGGTCATGCACTTGTATAGGGATAAATAGATCCTCTTTAACTCTCTCAATCCCTGTGAGGTATTGAACATAGTCTCCCCCTTTAGGGATTTTAGGATCCCCCTTGTGGAGTGATATGGTTAATATATCGCCATCTAGGGAGATATTCGCTATCTTTCCGGGCGAAATTTTAAAAGTATTACCATCAGAGCCACTAAAAGGAGTCTGATCATCTATTTGTAGAATAGTGATTTCAGGTACAGAGTTATTCCTGAAATGAATCTCCACAGCATCTGGTTTCTCTTCCACCACGTGACAGCTATGTCGGGTGCGAGATATACCAGATTTTTCATAATTGATAGGCCGTTTAACTTGTGACCAAATTACATTATTTATGCAATCAATTATGGTGCTTAATCGCTTCAGGAGATCACTACCAATAATTAAATGATCAGTTGGCAGATCCACTATAATGACAGGGTGTCTTATGACCCTGTTCCCCAATTTAAATTTTAACCAGGCAATACCGTAGACTTTTAGGGAGTCACCCCCAACACCTATTAGAGAACCGTCAAATTCTTTTATTTTAGGTTTGTGGGGTGTTAGCTCATTTAGCTGTGTGTAGTACCTGTGGGATAAGATAGTTGCCTGTGACCCAGTGTCAATTAATCCCCTGATAGGGTTGGAGACTGAATCTTGCAGCTCAACTAGTACATAATATCTTCCTGCAGTTTCTATCATTTCACACATAAAATTTGCATTCTTGTACATCTGTGGGCTTCGCCACGTGTTACCTGAATTCGCCACGTTTTCCTGTGCAGAGGAAGCTTCATACCTACCTGTTTCCTTTATGACAGGGTCGGCTGGATTCTTTTGTACTGCATCTGTGGAAATAAGGTTAAGAGAGTGCTGCAAAGGAAGAGATTTGTTAATTTTTCCCGGATGAGGTTGCTTGTCATCACGGCTAAATCGTCCGTTTCCGGTCTGTGGGGAGAAAACATGATTAGTATCATTTATATTTATTATTACATTTTGTATATATCTCCCCTCCCCTTCAGGTGATACTGCAGTATTTATGACTGTGCCTGTGGTCCACTGCTGACCACTGGCTGTACCCCTAAAAAAGTATTGTTCGGTTGCTGAGCCGTAGATTTTTGACTCATATTAGCGATTTGTTCGCTTAACCGATTTAACTGGGTAAACAGCATATCTACCTGACTGTACAAGTTACCTCTACCCCTGGGCCTATCTCTTGGTGCCCCATTGTACTGATTCCTGGACCATTGGGTTCCCTCAGAATCAGGGCCACTATTTCTATTCTGGTGTGGTTGCCCCTGGGGTTCAGCTTGTTCAGCATTAGTACTTTGGGGAGCATTATATACCTGGGGTGTCTAGTTACCCTGAGAATATCTTCGCCGTCTATTGTATCTACCCTTGCGCGGATACCAATTATTTGGTGAGTATTCTCTTTGTGAGTAATTATTCACCTGATTATGTCCCCCACTTTGGTTATAGTCTCCCTGCGCCTCAACCTGTGTAGGGGGAGGGGCAGAATTAAACCTCTGTGGAGATGGCCTGTTTTGACTGGCCACCTCTGCATAAGTCCTCTTGTTAGACTCCAAATTGAGGGGGCTAGGTGACACCCTAGTTTCTGCCACAATTTGGGGTTTTGACTCCTTTTTAACCCCCTGCTCACTGGACTGCTGAATAGAGTATAACTTCGTACTCTCTTTGATCAGCCATTCCAATGAGCAGTCCTCATCAAAATCTCTAGCTAAGTTGATTTTGATGGGTGTAGGCAATGCTTCAAAAAATAAATTTACAAATTCTGAGCCATCAAATCTGGGATTATCTTCAGCCATACTGTACGCATTTTTCAATACAGAAAGGAATTCGACTGGACTCTGATTTGCACGACACTTTAAACCATATACCGCTATTTTCGCGGCAGTTTTAGTGCGATATTGCCCGAATTCTTTTCTGCATTGTTGTTTTACCCCATTCCAGGAATGAATATTCATATCCTTTAGTGAAACAAAGAATTTGTGATGCTTACTGTCAAATACCCAAGGCAGAAATTCAATTTTCAATTTCTCAATTGTAACATTCATTATAGCTAACGCATTTTCAAATGCCTGTAAATGATCAATTACAGATGTTGTTCCCTTATTGGATAATATAGGTACTGCGCGTTGTACGAAGGTGATTATTTTATGGGAATCATAGACTTTATCAGACTTATTTTGGGATTCTCTGTTAGAGTTTCCCTCCCCCGCATCAGCTGCGCTACAGCTGTCCTCTGGATTTACATCCTGAGGGGATTGTCTATTTGGGAAATCTACTTCTGACCCGTTAGGGGTCATTTGTCTATGTTGTTCTATATATTTTCGTACCTCGTCCCTGATGCGTTCGCTAAAGGAGTTAGCATTATCTGTATTATTCTCATTGCTAATATAGGGGTTTTCATTATGGGGATATGACCTTTTTAAATCGCTTAATTCTCTCTGGCTTTGCGCAAGCTGTTTATTTAAATCTTGTATCTGTGCGATTAAGTCTGTATTATGCTTATCTAAGGCTGTTAGGTTTTGGGCAAATTCATCCATTTTATTTTTGGCTATTTTTAAACCCTCTTCGCGTCTGCGCGAGGAACGAATACTATTTTCTAGCTCCTGTATTTGCAATCGTTTGTCTGTGACACAAAACGACATTTCGTCAATTATGCATATTAAAAGGGGCCAGGATTTTAGTATTAGTTCGTCTCGCTTTATGGGAGCTTTGCATTGATTAATCATTAATAATTCCTGGAAGAATTTATTCTCTTCATTCCACATATTATTATTAACGGTAATATTTTTAGCCCTAGTTTCAAGCGTATCCATAAAATCATTTAATTCACCCGCAATATTAAACTTCCCTTTAAGGTAACAAGATATCTTTCTTAAGGACCTGACCTTTAGTAATAGGTATGGTTATGGGACCAATTTCATTGCTATGTATAGAATTAAATGAGTCACTTCTGGCTACAGACATTATTATATTGGTTTAGTACTTAGTTAAACTAAAACGCTAATACGATTTTTGCCAATAAAAAGAGAGAAGGAAAAATTTAATATTATTAATTTTGAAATATGAAAAATTAATATTCCGAAATATCAAAAATTAATATTTTTGATTAACTTTGAAAATATGAAAAATCAATATTTTTGATTAATTTTGAAATATGAAAAATTAATATTTTTATTAATTTTTCAAAATTAATCTTTAATAATATTTCAAGATATTAATGTCAATCTCGAAATATGAAAATTAATATTTCAACCTTTCAAAAAAAATTATATCTTCAAAATATTAATATTGAAATATGAATTTTTTTTTTTCTCTTTTATAATAATTTCTATTTACTTACAAATATATTATATCAATTATGATGGATATTATTAAATCTCAGCGGTGCCTCCAATTATTATGTCAGTATATTTATGAAAATCTTAGTAGTGCTATCCAAATAATATATAAGTTTATGGCAGGGTTATAAACACAATCTTAAAATAATTTTCCTTAAAAATTGAAACCCTAATCAACCATGCATCTACCAGACCATACAATTAATATAAATATCTGAATTCTTTTATTTAGTTAATATCCATAAACATATTGAAGTATATTCGCAATAAAAGGAAATGAAACAAAATTTATATGCGTTAAAACCAACTCTTAAGATATGCTATCCTTCTTACAAAACCCAGAAAGATATACCTTCACACTTCAGCCTTTTTTTTATTTAACACAATGGGACTAAAAACCTTTAACATCCAAGCAATACAATTCTAAACAGTGTTTATAAAACGATAGGATAATGTATATATTCTGCTATTTAACTGCAATTTATCCTAATACAAAATTAACTGACAATATCAGAACTTGCATAGATGAGTTACTTGGTCAATCAGACGCAGATTTAAACAATATATATATAGGCTGTGAAATGCTAACTTGAAAAAAAAAAAAAAAACACACTGCTTCTTTAAATCTATTAAATACAAATTAACTATGCATATAACTTATCTTACAAAACCTTGAATACGTTACCAAAGTAAAAAGCAGTCGATATCCAATATTCCTTGGTAGGAATTATTTTACCTCAGATCACCAATAAGTGTATATCGCAATCAATGAGAAAGGTAGATTAGCTTCGCTCAAGTAAAATGGTATCTCACGCCCAGCAGGAACCAGTTACAAGTTTTAGCTTCAGCAGAAAATCTGTCCCACGCAAAACAGTTTCAGTCAGTTACAAAACTCTGTAGACCAGTGTGTCCCCTTCCTTCTGCATCAACTTATTAGTCTAATCATAGGTGTGAAATATGGGTGGCCCTTCGAAACCTTGTCCCTCTATTGGATAATCTGAATATCCCATTTCCAACAGCCAAAAAGCTTTCTGGCTGTAGTTCTCTCATGGCAACACTGGGTGGCATCATTACAAACATACATAGCAACATTTGAATCAACTTAAATCAGTATTTCTATTAAATGGTTATTCATTTTATCATAATTTATTGCAACAACTATTCACAATATTTGTTTTGGATAAGTTATATCTTAATGAATTTTCTGATCATTCTGATACCAAATATGTTATATTATTAACATTTTGTTATATTAAGGCAATTTAATACTGTTAATTATTAGCTTAAAATGCATTACAATTTTATCGGTATCCTGGCATTTATATGTGAATAATAGCTTATTTTTAATTCAGTATTGTACTGTATTCCAAGTGAATCCTGACTATGTAGATCTGAAATAAAAATAAATGTTAATAATCACTTCTCTTCAGGTCCATAAACATCTATTCATGTTCTTAAACACACAGAGGCTAAGATATTCATGCTTTCAAAACATACACATATATATATCATATATATATATATATATATATATATATATATACACACACATCTCATGTCCATTAAAACATATACAGTTGCCTTGAAATCATAATGTAAGCCATTTGTCTTCACTGTGTTATTCTAACATTCTAACTGCTCTTTCAGTAACTTCAGTTGCCAGACTTTTTGTCTCATACTCACCACATGGGGTCAATCCACGAGTAGTTGTAAAAGTCTTAATGCAGCATATTTCCTGTAAGTACTATGCTTATCCAACTATTTTAGATTTTATCCTTTTAAGTGATGGTCTTAAATTGGGTATACCAAATGTCTTAGAGTCATAAAAGTTAAATGAGCATGGTCACTGAATTAGTTCCTTTTGGAAAATGTCTGTGTGCTCACACCGCAGGGGTCGTGCTTCTAAAGGCTATGCTGATTTCCAATCCTGATAAACGTGTATTAGAAGCTGTGTTCAACAAACTCATGTTCAATTAATCCTGAGGTCTCATCTAACATATACAGTGTATAAAATATACATATATATATACATATACATATATATGTACACATATGTAATATTCATCATAATATTCATATACTCTGACAAAAAATAAAAATGTATGGATAAGGCTCACAATTATAGATTTAAGAGCTTGTTAGAATGGGCAGAATTTGTTCTGTTCATTTTTTCTCCTTTTTTTTTTTCTCCTCCTTCTTCCCTTTTTTTCCCTCTCTCCTCTGCTGCTCCCCGTCCTTGTCTCCCCCCCTCCTCAGGTGAATGAGTGGTCCAGTTGCTAATCTTAAATTAATCTCCTGGAATGTGGGGGTTTTTTCAACTCCCATCAAAAGAAAAGCTTTTTCAACTCACTTAAGGCGGCTTGATTCTGATATTGTCTTCCTACAGGAGACCCACTTATCTCAGGTGGAAATCTTGAAGCTTAGACAGGGATGGGTAAAAGAAGTCTATGCCTCACCAGGTACTGGCAGGAAAAGGGGGGTGGCCATACTATTGGGAAAAAGGTTAAAGGAAGAAATTTTACAGGTCTTGACAGACCCTGAGGGGAGATATATATTTTTAAAGATTAAAATTGATAAGGTTGTTTTCTCACTTTGTAATATATATGCACCCAATATTATAGATCTAGAATTCTGGAACCAGCTACAGGCTAAAATCCTTTCCTTCAGGGAAGGATATTTAATTCTCGGAGGAGATCTTAATATGGCCCCTCACTGTCCCCTGGATAGATTGAGGGAAAACAGGAACAAAAAAAGAACAAAAAGGATAATTTAGAATCTAAATTACTGGCGAAAATTAAACTAAATTTGAATATTAGAGACATATGGAGGATTCAGAATCCTGATGTTCGGGAATTTACGTGCCTATCTAAGGCACATAAGACCATGTCAAGAATTGACCTTTTTTTTAATTGATGAAAGGTTGTGCACAGCTAAAGTAAGAGCAAAGATATTACCTATTTTTCTCTCTGATCATGGACCAATCTCTCTGAATTTTCAAATAGCAGTCTCTGGGTCGGGTTCCATGCGGTTTCACTTTTCCTCCTTCTTAGCATCAGATATAAAATTTAAAGCACATCTGAGGACTAAATTTGAGGATTATGTTCAATGTAACAGGGAATACTGGGAATGCCCTTTAATTTTCTGGGAAGCGGCTAAAGCGGTTATAAGAGGCAAAATTATTTATTATAGTGCAATGATCAGCAAAAAACTAAGATTTAGAGAAAAAGAACAAAATAATGCTGTGATCAATTCATACAATCGCCTACTCTTGATTAAAAACCCGGTCAATTGGGCAAGCTATATTCGGGCCAAAAATGACAAAGATACATTTGCAATATACAGAGAAACCCAGTCAGATTTAAAATTACAATCTAAACTATATAGATATGGAAATAAATCTGGCAAATTACTTGCAAACTTGGTTAGGAATGACAGAAAGTCACCATTTATTGAAAAACTTCTTGTAGACGGGAAGCTCCATACAGAGAGTACAGACATACATAAAGAAATGGCTAAATATTATCAAGAGGTATATTCTCCAAGAAAAACTGATTTTGGAGTAAAATTAGCTGCCCCAAAGTATCTGCAGAAGTAATGGAAACCCTTAATACCCCGATAGAGGTGAAGGAAGTAGAGAAAGTGATTTCTGAACTTGCCACTAATAAGGCCGCAGGGCCGGATGGTTTACCAAGTGAATTTTATAAGATGTTGTCGTTAGAGATTGCGCCCCATCTTAATAAGTTATACAATGCTATGTACATCAAAGGAGAACTGGTACAGAAAGCCTTCTCAGCATCTTACACAACTCTCATTCTTAAAGGCGGAAAAGATCCAGCGCAAAGGGAGTCATATAGACCAATAGCCCTATTAAATGTGGACTACAAGGTTTTTATGTCTATCCTGGCCAAAAGATTGCAAGGGATATTACCGAATATTATACACAAAGATCAAGCAGGCTTCTTAAATTCACGGAATTCTTCAGCTAAAATTAGAGAATTCTTAGTGGTAACAGAACATTTTTATAATGCTGAAGGGGGGAGAGGGAGGAAGGGGAACATACCCCAGATTTAGCCATTGTGGCAATTGACGCAGAAAAGGCTTTTGATTCAATACAGCACGATCATCTTTTGACCTCGCTGGGCCAATTTGGGTTCAAAGGTAATTTTCTTAAATTTATCTTAAATTTGTATAGTCTTCCCTCTACTAGTATAATTGTTAATAACATTGTTTCTTCACAAATTGTGTTTAATAGAGGAACTAGGCAGGGATGTCCTCTTTCTCCCCTCCTTTTCAATTTGTCCATCGAGTCACTGGCCATTAGGATTAGGTCACAGCTGGAAGGTGTTATAATAGGCAGACAGGATATGAAATTAGCCTTATACGCGGATGACATCCTTGTTTATTTGTCAAACACTCAGGTTAACATACCCAAGCTCTTACAAATCATTAACCAATTTGGGTTATTTTCTGGCTACAAAACAAATGTCAACAAATCAGAGATCTATTGGCTTCGAAAGAACAAAGACTCCTTCTTGAATAGCCCTTTTAGAACAGTTAAGGAATCATTTAAGTATTTAGGCATAGTAATACCCACGAATCCACTTGACTTGTATAATTTCCATATCCCCCCAATTCTGACAATATTTAAAGATAAACTTAGATCTTGGGAAAACCTACCCCTCTCTATCTCAGGAAGGATAGCCCTGTTCAAAATGGTCCTCCTTCCTAAATTATTATATATACTACAAAATACTGCATTAATACTATTTGATAGGGACATCCGAAGTTTAAACAGCTGGCTTAGAAGCTTTATATGGCAGAAGAGAAAACCCAGGATAGCCTTGAATAAACTGACAGACGCCAAGGTATTTGCAGGATTTGCACTACCTAACTTGCGGCTTTATAATCTTGCTTTTTTAGCACGTATTGCGGCAGACTGGATCTCCGGCAATAATTATGTTGTAAACAATGCATTGGAAGAGAGTATCTGCGATCCATATTTACCTTGCGCATTGTTACATTGCGCTCCAAAAGACTTGCCACTTAGAATCAAGAAAATCAAAGCGATTCTTAACCCATTAAAGGCATGGTGGAAGATAGGGAAGCTCCTTTCCTTTAATTGCAAGGTCTCCAAATACCTCCCCCTAATGGGCAATCCATTATTTCAAGCCGGTATAGACTCTGCAATCTTTAAAAATCAGTGGGACTGAAAACGATAATACAATTTATCGATGAAGAGAATAAGTGTCTCAGAACATTTGAAGAAATTAAAAATAGTTTCAATCTTTCTAACAAGGAGTTTTTTGCTTTTTTGCAAGTAAGGCATTATGTATCTGGGTTAGTGAGGGAGGGGAAGTGGAACAGAAAAGGCTTTTGATTCAATACAGCACGATCATCTTTTGACCTCGCTGGGCCAATTTGGGTTCAAAGGTAATTTTCTTAAATTTATCTTAAATTTGTATAGTCTTCCCTCTACTAGTATAATTGTTAATAACATTGTTTCTTCACAAATTGTGTTTAATAGAGGAACTAGGCAGGGATGTCCTCTTTCTCCCCTCCTTTTCAATTTGTCCATCGAGTCACTGGCCATTAGGATTAGGTCACAGCTGGAAGGTGTTATAATAGGCAGACAGGAGATGAAATTAGCCTTATACGCGGATGACATCCTTGTTTATTTGTCAAACACTCAGGTTAACATACCCAAGCTCTTACAAATCATTAACCAATTTGGGTTATTTTCTGGCTACAAAACAAATGTCAACAAATCAGAGATCTATTGGCTTCGAAAGAACAAAGACTCCTTCTTGAATAGCCCTTTTAGAACAGTTAAGGAATCATTTAGTATTTAGGCATAGTAATACCCACGAATCCACTTGACTTGTATAATTTCCATATCCCCCCAATTCTGACAATATTTAAAGATAAACTTAGATCTTGGGAAAACCTACCCCTCTCTATCTCAGGAAGGATAGCCCTGTTCAAAATGGTCCTCCTTCCTAAATTATTATATATACTACAAAATACTGCATTAATACTATTTGATAGGGACATCCAAAGTTTAAACAGCTGGCTTAGAAGCTTTATATGGCAGAAGAGAAAACCCAGGATAGCCTTGAATAAACTGACAGACGCCAAGGTATTTGCAGGATTTGCACTACCTAACTTGCGGCTTTATAATCTTGCTTTTTTAGCACGTATTGCGGCAGACTGGATCTCCGGCAATAATTATGTTGTAAACAATGCATTGGAAGAGAGTATCTGCGATCCATATTTACCTTGCGCATTGTTACATTGCGCTCCAAAAGACTTGCCACTTAGAATCAAGAAAATCAAAGCGATTCTTAACCCATTAAAGGCATGGTGGAAGATAGGGAAGCTCCTTTCCTTTAATTGCAAGGTCTCCAAATACCTCCCCCTAATGGGCAATCCATTATTTCAAGCCGGTATAGACTCTGCAATCTTTAAAAATCAGTGGGACTGAAAACGATAATACAATTTATCGATGAAGAGAATAAGTGTCTCAGAACATTTGAAGAAATTAAAAATAGTTTCAATCTTTCTAACAAGGAGTTTTTTGCTTTTTTGCAAGTAAGGCATTATGTATCTGGGTTAGTGAGGGAGGGGAAGTGGAACTGGGAGCTGGGCGATCTAGAGGACTGGCTCACATTAGTTAAGAAGGGCCGCATGTCCATTTCTTATTGTTATTATCTTTTAGGAGCCGGAGAAGGGAAACACACTCTAGAGAAAACTGCTCGAGACTGGAAATTAATTATGGCACTAGATCATATTGATTGTAAATTCATCCAAAAATCCATTCACAAAGTGGCACAGGCCACTCTCTCAGCGACATGGAGAGAAGCACATCTTAAATTGTTACATAAATTTCACTATACACCAGAAAAAGGTCATAAGCTTCAGAACCTGAATTTTCATAAGTGTCCTAAATGTTCCCTGGTCGCGGCGGATATTATACACATGATGTTTAAATGCCCCCTGATTAGACAATTCTGGCGCAAACTTGAATATTGGATTAATACCTCCCTTAAGATTTCTCCTTTTGAGCTATATGAGGAGAAAGCATTTTATATGGGGAAAGCATTTGTTCCTCCAGGAAATCATCTTCTACTAACCCTTCCCCATGATCCCTAGCAGTACAGTCATGGAGCTTGTCAAGCCCCTGTGCGACTGGATTCTTTTTGCTTTGCTTATAGCGAATTTCTAAAGGCCAGTCCAAGCTGTTATGAGGCTATTAGACAGGTTCCCACCTCTTATTCTTTCACTTTGAAGATATAGCAAAGGCTGGTGGACCATTTCTACAATAATTTTCTTGCCCTGTATATGGCTGCGGAAATTTTGTAGAGCCCATACAGTAGGGCTTTTTCGCAATCACTAAATTTTATTTCTACTGGGGATAAAGTTTTGATCGCATAAGCAATGATTTTGCTTAAATTATCATGCTTTTGGTATAAAACAGCACTCATGCTTATATCTGTGTAACCTGTCTCTAAGTAGAAAGGTTTTCCACCTTCAGGGTATGCTAAGCAAAGTGCTTGAGTGAATTTTCTCTTCAGCTCTTTGATGGCTGTCTCTTGAGCCTCACTCCAGTGCCATTTCACATCTTTCTTTAGAATAAGTAGCAGTGGTTTAGCTAATTCTGCATAATAATCAATATATTTGCGAGAATAATTTGTCATACACAGGAATGATCTTAATTCCTTTAATTTAGTATGGTTCTTAGAATTTATTATAGCTTCCACCTTTTTCTTCTGAGGATTTAACCCTTCAGAAGTAAATTCATGTCCTAAGAAGTTTACACGAGTGCGGCACCATTGGGCTTTTTGTAGGAATAATTTGACACCTGCCCTTTTAAGTTGGCTGAGGACGTCTTAAATTCTGTGATGTGTTTTTCAAAGTCTGTGCTTTTGATCAAAACATCATCAACATAGGATAACGTCCCCCTTTCCAGTGCATCAGGCATAGCCTTATGCATAAATACAGCAAGTTCATGTCCTGAATTTACAGTATGTATCCAAATACATAAAGCCTTTGGAATGCATACTGGACCTTTTGGAATGGAAATGCAAGCTTATACTGGTTTTCCTCGTGTTCCTGTATGGTCCAATATCCCTGTGCACAATCAATGGCACTGAATATTTTGGATCCCTGCATCTGTGCTAGGCACTGGTCAATATATGGCATGGGCCAGCCAGAAATGTACACTCATTTGTTTAGCTGTCTTAAGTCAGCACACAAATGCCATTGTCCATATGGCTTAAGAACACCTAGAATAGGATTGTTATAAAAGCTGTGCACCTGTCTGACGATACCCCTTTTCTTCCAGGTTCCTTATGATTTCAGCAAGAGAATCATATGAGGCTAAAGGAAGTCTGTATTGTTTAACAAAGACAGGTGGTGCATTGGGATCTGTTTGGATTCTTGCAATGTGCAGGTCTGTAGTCCCACAGTCATAAGAATTCCTAGAAAAAATATCCTTGTACTCCATCATGAGTTCTCGTAGCTGTCGGCGTTCATCATCGTTGGAACAGCCATTAGCTAAGGAGATTTGCTCTTCGACTATTTGCTGAAATTCTGGAAAGATTTCAGGCTGTCCTATCTCATAGGCTTCTTCCAACTTAGAGGTGAGATCCCCTTGATTATAATTTACATTGCCCCCATGATTCTGGGTATTGGGGTATTCTTGCTCTTTGATCGGCCGATCAAACACTAGAGAGGCTTCTTCAATTTTACAGATGCCTTTCTCTGAGCTGAAGGGATAAATAGACTGAATTCTAAATAGTCCCTCTGGCATAGATGCAAATGATTGTTCTATTAACTGTTCTTCAGTTAAGTATCCTTCAGGTATTAGCCCAATTATATTACTCTGGAATCCAAAAGTGTAATAACCCGATTCCAGCGCATATCCTATGGTAGTTCCTTTGGACAAGGTAATATCCTTTTGGGGCTTTAACAGGGAGTTTGATTTAACACCTTTAATATGATTTAATGCCTTTAATTTGATTTGTGTATTCCATTTATTGTACATAGTTTAAATATACAGGTGCATGCATGCCTTTTCCTCTGTATTGCTATTGTTTTTAATTTGATGTTATATACTGAGGGTCCAATTTCCACATTAGCCTATTCAGGGTTAATCAGCAAATGATAAACTTCTAGCGATTATTGATGTGTGATGTCAGTTTTAACACACGTCCCTAGCAGGCCTGTAGATTGGTCCCTCACTAATTGCCTTGTGAATAAATTTGTGTTCACACCTCATTGTAAGTAAGCTTGAGAAAGGGGCAGTAGGCCCCGAAACATTGCTCCAATAAAGGTGTTTTCCTTCACCAGAGTGCTACCTTCTTCTTTGTTCTATTCTACTATTCTTGAACCTTGGAGGGGGGTCCTTGAAGGTTTCAGCACCTATTATCTGCATTATTGGATTTTTTTGGATATCATTGTTATGACCCTGGAGTGCTGATCTGTACTTTCACTTTATCCTGTGGGGTCATGTTATGCACAATAACATGTATTGGAATAGTTCCAATATTTACCATAGGAGTATGGGTCATTGTTATACCCAGATTTTGCATTCTATGGGATATGCATATTACTGTTTCAGAAGTTTTTAATTTCTGACCTCTCTTTACCTGTAAAGGTAAAAGAAATTTATCAGCCCCAGCAGGAATTATAACATCGCTAGATACTTGCATATTCACAGCATATGGCATTTGCTGGTTTGATTTCAGGGCTGCATTTTCATCCTGAAAGACTTCAGGGTCCCCCTTTAACCTACTCCAGAGGCAAAGCTTAATCAAATCTATTTGTATTGCATATCTATGTAAGAGATCATTGCGAATGTATATTTGATTATGGGGATTATTTAAAACTAAAAACAGGTGCTTTGCTGATTTATTATCTATAGAGATAGATAATAAACATTTAGCTGTGACATTATAAATTTCAGATTTGTCATCCCGGTCATAGACACAGAGATCTTGGGGAGAAAGATATTTAATCACTTTAGGTTCAGCAATCTGCGCTAAAAAGCCTTCGCTTATATAGCTAGCTTCCTGTTTTAAGTTTAATTTGGCATACTTGCGGCCAGATTACGAGTTTTTCGTTATGAGCTGTGCGGTGCTAACGAGCAGTTTTTTCTCACCGCTCACTTACGTGCAGCGCTGGTATTACGGGTTTTTACAAACCCGGCGTTAAAAGGCAAGAAGTGAGCGTAGAGCAAAATTGAGCTCCATACTGTACTCCAATACCAGCGCTGCTTAAGTCAGCGGTGAGCTGGTTGTACATGCACGTGCACGATTTCCCCATAGACATCAATGGGGAGAGCCAGCTGAGAAAAAGTCTAACACCTGCCAAAAAGCAGCGTAAAGCTCAGTAATGCAGCCCCATTGATTCCTATGGGGAAACACATTTTATGTTTACACCTAACACCCTAACATGAACCCCGAGTCTAAATACCCCTAATCTTACACTTATTAACCCCTAATCTGCCACCCCCGACATCGCCGACACCTACATTATTCTTATTAACCCCTAATCTGCCACTCCGGACACCGCCGCCACCTACATTATACTTATGAACCCCTAATCTGCTGCCCCCAACATCGCCGACACCTACATTATATTTATTAACCCCTAATCTCCCACCCCCAATGTCTCTGCAACCTACCTACACTTATTAACCCCTAATCTGCCACCCCCAACATCGCCGTCACTATATTAAATGTATTAACCCCTAAATCTAAGTCTAACTAATAATTACATTGTAGCTAGACCACTTCTGCCCGTCTGGAGGACCACTTCTGCCGGCTTCGTGGAGGACATATTGCCGCTTAGATGAAGACTTCTCCCGGTAAGTGAATCTTCGGGGGTTAGTGTTTTTTAAGGATTTTTAAGGATGTATTGGGTGGGTTTATTTTTTAGGTTAGGGCTTTGGGCAGCAATAGAGCTAAATGCCCTTTTAAGGGCAATGCCCATCCAAATGCCCTTTTCAGGGCAATGGGGAGCTTAGGTTTTTTTAGTTAGGGTTTTATTTGGGGGGGTTGGTTGTGTGGGTGGGGAGTTTTACTGTTGGGGGGGTTATTTGTATTTTTTTTTACAGGTAAATGAGCTGATTTCTTTGGGGCAATGCCCCGCAAAAGGCCCTTTTAAGGGCTATAGGTAGTTTAGTTTAGGCTAGGGTTTTTTTTTTATTTTGGGGGGCTTTTTTTATTTTGATAGGGCTCTTAGATTAGGTGTAATTAGTTTAAAGATCTGTAATTTGTTTTATATTTTCTGTAATTTAGTGTTCTTTTTTTTTGTGATTTAGCTAATTTAATTTAATTTATTTAATTGTATTTAATGTAGGTAATTTATTTAATTGTAGTGTAGTGTTAGTTGTTAGTGTAACTTAGGTTCGATTTTATTTTACAGGTCAATTTGTATTTATTTTAGCTAGGTAGTTATTAAATAGTTAATAACTATTTAGTAACTATTCTACCTAGTTAAAATAAATACAAACTTGCCTGTAAAATAGAAATAAACCTTAAGCTAGCTACAATGTAACTATTAGTAATATTGTAGCTATCTTAGGGTTTATCTTATAGGTAAGTATTTAGTTTTAAGTAGGAATAATTTAGTTAATGATAGGAATTTTCTTTAGATTTATTTAAATTATATTTAAGTTAGGGGGATGTTAGGGTTAGGGTTATACTTAAGTTTAAAGGGTTAATAAATTTAGAATAGTGGCAGCGACGTTGGGGACGGCAGATTAGGGGTTAATAAATGTAGGTAGGTGGCAGCGATGTTGGGGGCAGCAGATTAGGGGTTAATAAATATAATGTAGGTTGCGGTGATGTACGGAGCGGAAGATTAGGGGTTAATAAGTATAATGTAGGTGGCAGCGATGTTAGGGGTGGCAGATTAGGGGTTAATAATATTTAACTAGTGTTTGTGAGGCGGGAGTGCGGCGGTTTAGGGGTTAATATGTTTATTATAGTGGTGGAGATGTCCGTAGCCGCAGATTAGGGGTTCAAATTTTTATTATAGTTTTTGCGGGAGGGCTTCGGTTTAAGGGTTAATAAGTACTTTATGGGTGTTAGTGTACTTTTTAGCACTTTAGTTATGAGTTTTATGCTACAGCGTTGTAGTGTAAAACTCATAACTACTGACTTTAGAATGCGTTACGGATCTTGTCGGTAGAGTCTGTACCGCTCACGTTTTGGCCTCCCAGGACAGACTCGTAATACCAGCGCTATGGAAGTCCCATAGAAAAAAGGGTTTACGAAAGTTGGTTTACAGTAAGGCCAACAAAATGTGTGGTACACCTATACCTGCAGGACTCGTAATAGCAGTGGGCGTAAAAAAGCAGCGTTAGGACCTGCTGTTAACACTGCTTTTTTACCTTAACACACAACTCGTAATCTAGCCATTGGTTTTTTCAAGGTCATGCACTTGCATAGGTATAAATAGATCGTCTTTAGCTCTCTCAATTTCTGCAAATTGTGGAGAGATATGGTTAATACATCGCCGTCTAAGGAAATATTGGCTATCTTTCCAGGCGAAATTTTAAAAGTATTACCATCAGAGTCACTTAGGGGAATCTGATTATCCGTTTGTGTCAGGGTCTTTTCCCTATTTTGTTTGCAATGTGCTGCTGGCAGCCATTTTACTCACCTCTCTTCCTGACTATGGTGCATTGTGGGGGATGCTGCTCATTTCCTGCACTTCCTTTTATGGCCAGACTCATGTGCATCATCTGTGTGAGACAGGATGCAGTCTCAGAATTGTGATGTCATCACTTATTTTTTAAAGGGCCTCTGTTCAGTATGCTTTGCCTTTGCATTGTCTCAGACCTGTTTGGGGAGTTCTTGTGTATTTCCTGGCTGCCTGACGTCCTTCCTGGTTCCTGATCCCTGGCTTGTTCCTGACTCTGCTGTTTTCCTTGTTCCTGATTCCGGCTCGTCTGACTATTCGCTTTGGCTCCTGACTCGGCTCGTCTGACTAACAGCTCTGGTTTTGACTCCTGGCTTGTTATTTGATTTGTCTACTTTTGATATTTTTTTTGTTATTAATAAAGGTGTGATTATTTTTGCACTTCTCATCTCAGTCTGATTCCTGGCACCCTGACAGTTTGTAGGATAGCGATTTCAGGTACAGAGTTATTCCTGAAATGAATCTCCACAGCATCTGGCTTCTCTTCCACCACTTGACAGTTATGTCTTGTGCAAGATATGCCGGACCACTCATAATTAATAGGTATTTTTACTTCTGACCAAATTACATTGTTTATGCAATCAATTATGGTGCTTAATTGCTTCAGGAGATTACTACCAATTATTAAACGATCAGTTGGCAGAACCACTATAATGACAGGGTGTCTTATCACCCTGTTCCCCAGTTTTAGTTTTAACCATGCCGTACCCCAAACTTTGAGAGAATCACCCCCAACACCTATTAGTGAAACATCAAATTCCTTTAGTTTAGGTTTGTGGGGTGTTAGCTCATTTAGCTGTGTGTAGTACCTGTGGGATAAAATAGTTGCCTGGGATCCAGTATAAATTAATCCCATGATAGGGTTGGAAACTGAATCCTGGAGCTCAGCTAATATATAATATCTCCCTGCAGTTTCTACCATTTCACACATAAAATTTGCATGTTTACACAACTGTGAGCTTTGCCACATTTTACCTGTATCAACCACTTTACCTGATGCAGAAGAATTTTCATTCTTACCAGTCTTTTCCTATATAATAGGGCTGAATGGGTTCCTGTGTAGTGCATCTGTGGGAATAAGGTTAGGGGACAACTGCAAAAGAAGAGGTTTGTTAGAGCTTCCAGACTGAGGTTGCCTGTCATCACTGCTAAACCGTCCGTATCTGGTCTGTAGGCAGAGAACCTGATTAGTACTATTATTGACATTTATCATTTCGTTTGGTATATATGACGGTGCCTGTGGCCCATTGCTGGCCACTGGCTGTACCCCTAAAAAAGGATTATTAGGGCACTGAGCCGTCAAAGCTTGACTCATTAGTAAATAGTGTACATAATTGACTTACTTGCGTACTGAGTTGGCTCACTTGATTGTACAAGCTCTTTTTACCCATGGACTGATTTTTTGATTTCTAAGGGTACTGATTCCTGGATCCTTGGGGTCCCTCAGAATAATAGCTATTGTTTCTATTTTGAAGTGGTTGTCTTTGGGGTTCAACTTGTTCAGTGTTAATATCTTGGGGAGCACTATTTACTTGGGGTGTCTGGTTACCCTGAGAGTATTTTCACCACTTTTGGTATTTATTTTTACAGAGGTACCAATTACCTTGTGGGTGTTCATCTCTTTGGGGATAATTATTTATCTGGGTATGCCCCCCATTTTGAATATATTCTCTCTGCACCTCGGCCCTTGATGGGGGAGGGGCAGAGTTAAAATTTTGTAGGGAAGGCCTGTTTTCTCTGGCCACTTCCACATAAGTTTTCTTTTAAGACTCTAAATTGAGGTGGCTAGGTGACACCCTAGTTTCTGCCACAATTTTGGGGCTGGCCTTGGTTCCCTTTTAACCCCCTGTTCACCAGACTGCTGAATAGAGTATAACTTTGTACTCTCTTTGATCAGTCAGTCCAATGAGCAGTTCTCATCAAAATCTGTAGCCAAATTAAGTTTGATGTGTGAGGGTAGTGCTTTATAAAACAGATTCACAAATTCTGAACTTTCAAATATAGGGTAGTCTTCGGCCATACTGTATGCAATTTTTAGTGCAGAAAGGAATTCTATAGGGCTTTGATTCACGCAACATTTCAGGCCATATACAGCTATTTTAGCAGCTGTTTTAGTGTGATATTGCCCAAACTCCTTTTTTGCACTGTTGCTTTGTTTCACTCCAGGAAGGACTATTCATATCCTTTAGTGAAGCAAAGAATTTGTGATATTTACCTTCAAATACCCAGGGCAGAAATGTAATTTTTGACTGCTCACTATTAACATTCATTATGGATAAGGCATTTTCATAGGCTTCTAAGTGACCAATTATAGAATTGGTTCCCTGTTTGGAAAATGTAGGAACTGCACCACTTAAAGTAATTATTTTAGGGGTGTCATATACCTTATTATATGTATCTTGGGCCTTCCTAGGGATCTTAGTGTTGGGGCTGGAGCACCCCCTATCTGCCATTTATTTACTATGGGGAGACCCCTTACGTACATTAGTATTATGTGGGCTATCTGGATAGTTGGTTCTGCCCCCTGACTCACTATTATCACTCCCCTCCCCTTCCAAAGTATAGCAGTTCCCTGAATTTAAAGCATGAGGTGACTGTCTATGTGGGAAGTTTACCTTTGACCCATTAGGGGTCCTTTGTTTAAATTCTTCCCTAATGTTCTGCAGTTCATTTCTCATAAATTCTTTTAGGGTTTTTAACATACCTGCATTATTATTTTCATTATTTTCACTATCAAGAGAGAGGGTTTCATTATGGCGATATGGTCTTTTTAATTCACTAAGCTCTTTTTGGCACTCTGCGAGTTGTTTATTTAAACCTTCTATTTTAGCAATTAGATTTTTGTTATTTTTGTTATGCGTTTGCAAGGTGGCCATGTCTTGTTTAAAAGTAGCAATTTTATTTTTCGCCATTTCTAAATTCTCTTCGCATTTGCGTGATGAGCGAATATCATCTTCTAGCTCCTGTAATTGCAATTCCTTTTCTATAAGGTGTGTGGACATTTTGTCAATAATGCATATTACAAGGGGCCAAGATTTGAGTATTAGTTCATCACGTTTTTTTTTTTAATTTTAATGAGTGGTAATTTTGGGGAACATTTTTCAACACTTACAGATTCAATTGATTCACTTCTAGTAACAGACATTATTATTTTGTCTTAGTATTTGGTTAAATTAAAACGCTAATACATGACTGAGATTTTTTATTTTTTAAAATATTGATATTAATTATTTTTTTTCAGATAATAATTTTTTTAATTTACTGCAAAATATATTATATCAATGTGATAAAGATAATAATCTTCTGCAGTGCCTCCAGATTATATGTTGGTATATACTAGGTTACAAAATTATATATTATCTCAGCAGTTGCCAACCAATAAAATATATATTCGTAACAATATATTTATTAAAATGTATTTCTTAGTTCTAGATTAGTTGTCCTTATAGACACCTTGAATTATATTTATGTAGAAATTATATTATGAATCAATTATACCCGCTTATTACAATACCACAAATGGTTCTATATAATTCCAATTAAACCACCAGAAATTGTATATTGTTAATACAACAGCCAATTTATATACCAATTAATCTGAGCTGAAATAACCTCTTATTTAGCCACAATAAAACAAATTTTAAAATATCACAATAGCTACAAATACTTAAATAAGCACCAGAGAGATTTAACTACAATAACCAATTTATATAAAAAAATCACAATAGTAAAACTGACTTATAAATATGGGATTATTACTTAGCATCAATATGACTAGTTCTAAACTACACAAGACTATGAATATAAATTTAAAATACCAAATATTCATTTAAATCACCAGCTTTAATTAAACTGTAGCAACAATGAATGTATTTGCTTTAAAATATTAAAATTATAACCATATACAGTACACATAACCAGATGAGTGTTCAGCTTCCAGAGTTTCTTGTGGGTCATATAAGAAGGTTTTATCTACTATGTGCAAATGGTACAGGACTCAAAATATAATTTTTCTTCTGCTATGAAAGTGTCCCAAAATTTGCAGAGAAGATACTTGGCACAAACCTGTGTGTTTCTCAGTGAAAACGTTGTGCTTCTTTGAGTCTGTCCTTTGTCTCTAGCATGTGGGTGTTTTATCAAAGATATAACCCCTCCTTCTGCTCTTTAATCATTCCCACAATAATTTGATAGGCCCTTACCAAAGCTTATCTCCCATTGGCCCTCGGAGCTGAACATATCATTGGCCCTTGAAACATATGGTTATTTGTTACTACAGGGAGTGCAGAATTATTAGGCAAATAAGTATTTTGACCACATCATCCTCTTTATGCATGTTGTCTTACTCCAAGCTGTATAGGCTCGAAAGCCTACTACCAATTAAGCATATTAGGTGATGTGCATCTCTGTAATGAGAAGAGGTGTGGTCTAATGACATCAACACCCTATATCAGGTGTGCATAATTATTAGGCAACTTCCTTTCCTTTGGCAAAATGGGTCAAAAGAAGGACTTGACAGGCTCAGAAAAGTCAAAAATAGTGAGATATCTTGCAGAGGGATGCAGCACTCTTAAAATTGCAAAGCTTCTGAAGCGTGATCATCAAACAATCAAGCGTTTCATTCAAAATAGTCAACAGGGTCGCAAGAAGCGTGTGGAAAAACCAAGGTGCAAAATAACTGCCCATGAACTGAGAAAAGTCAAGCGCGCAGCTGCCAAGATGCCACTTGCCACCAGTTTGGCCATATTTCAGAGCTGCAACATCACTGGAGTGCCCAAAAGCACAAGGTGTGCAATACTCAGAGACATGGCCAAGGTAAGAAAGGCTGAAAGACGACCACCACTGAACAAGACACACAAGCTGAAACGTCAAGACTGGGCCAAGAAATATCTCAAGACTGATTTTTCTATGGTTTTATGGACTGATGAAATGAGAGTGAGTCTTGATGGGCCAGATGGATGGGCCCGTGGCTGGATTGGTAAAGGGCAGAGAGCTCCAGTCCGACTCAGACGCCAGCAAGGTGGAGGTGGAGTACTGGTTTGGGCTGGTATCATCAAAGATGAGCTTGTGGGGCCTTTTCGGGTTGAGGATGGAGTCAAGCTCAACTCCCAGTCCTACTGCCAGTTTCTGGAAGACACCTTCTTCAAGCAGTGGTACAGGAAGAAGTCTGCATCCTTCAAGAAAAACATGATTTTCATGCAGGACAATGCTCCATCACACACGTCCAAGTACTCCACAGCGTGGCTGGCAAGAAAGGGTATAAAAGAAGAAAATCTAATGACATGGCCTCCTTGTTCACCTGATCTGAACCCCATTGAGAACCTGTGGTCCATCATCAAATGTGAGATTTACAAGGAGGGAAAACAGTACACCTCTCTGAACAGTGTCTGGGAGGCTGTGGTTGCTGCTGCACGCAATGTTGATGGTGAACAGATCAAAACACTGACAGAATCCATGGATGGCAGGCTTTTGAGTGTCCTTGCAAAGAAAGGTGGCTATATTGGTCACTGATTTGTTTTTGTTTTGTTTTTGAATGTCAGAAATGTATATTTGTGAATGTTGAGATGTTATATTGGTTTCACTGGTAAAAATAAATAATTGAAATGGGTATATATTTGTTTTTTGTTAAGTTGCCTAATAATTATGCACAGTAATAGTCACCTGCACACGCAGATATCCCCCTAAAATAGCTATAACTAAAAACAAACTAAAAACTACTTCCAAAACTATTCAGCTTTGATATTAATGAGTTTTTTGGGTTCATTGAGAACATGGTTGTTGTTCAATAATAAAATTAATCCTCAAAAATACAACTTGCCTAATAATTCTGCACTCCCTGTATAATCCCCTCTGGTTGTAATTCTTGCATAAACCACTAGAGGGCAGCAGACAACCAGAATTTCTACTAACAGTAATTACAGATTCTTATATATATTTTTATTAAATGCCTATTTTTATACATTTATAATCTCCTAGTTTTAATAACTTTATGTTCCAATACATGGCCTATTTAATACCATTTAGTCTGAGTATTTTCACACTAAACATGATATACTACTTATAATATTTTAGAAGATGCATATTGTCATCTTTCCCAGTTATTATACATATTGTATACTTGTGGATATCACTTTAATATTCAGTGTCTGGACGTATGTTTATGACCAATATTCATAGGACATCTTGATGGTTTATTACATGTCTGAGAAATAAAGAAACAGATGTTGTTAGTTTGAAATAAGTCAAACATTTATAAATATAAATGCAGTTATTTATTTTTAACTCATTATATTCAACACAGTATGTAACATGTGATGTATCTCTTAGATCATTATATATATTATTCAGGCAGTCTGCGGTACACATTAAATATCTGAAAACTATATAGCTAATTTGTTTAAACTTTAAATCCTCCAGATTATTATGCTTTAAAAAAACCCCATATGTTTCTGCTATTAAGATCTAACTGCCACAAAGTCTGGGGTTTCTGTGTATTCAACTCAGCATAGTTTAATTAACTCTTGCATGCAAAGTGGCTACCTCTCCTGATAACCTGCTTTTTGTGCATACACTATGGCCTCTAGTTTTTAATGTCTGTCGGACCTGATCCGACAGAGCGGATCAGGTCTGACAGACATCACTGAATACGGCGAGCAATACGCTCGCCATATTCAGCATTGCACCAGCTGGTGCAACGCCGCCCCCTTCAGACTCGCAGCCAATAGGCCACCAGCAGGGGGGTGTCAATCAACCCGATCGTACTCGATCGGGTTGAATTTCCGGCGATGTCTGTCCGCCTGCTCAGAGCAGGCGGACAGGTTATGGAGCAGCGGTCTTTGTGACAGCTGCTTCATAACTGGTGTTTCTGGTGAGCCTGCAGGCTCGCCAGAAACACGGGGCATCAAGCTCCAATGGGAGCTTGATACATATGCCCCTTGGGCTTCAAAAGAGTTGAATATTGTAGACTGACTACTTCATTACAGGGGTTTGTCAACTTCACTACTTGAAACAAATGTTTCCCTTTTGCTCTCTTTTAGATGTCTTGAGCAGTGAGGGGAAGTGATCTCATTATCTCTTATAGTTTGGGACAAACGTTTGTTCTTTAGAAGTCCTTGACTAATAAAAAGAGGGATTGTGTTACAAATAGCTTCACAAATAAATGAATTATTTGGTGTAGATAAATATATATATATATATATATATATATATAGAGAGAGAGAGAGAGAGAGAGAGAGAAACAAAGTAGAGTTCACTACACAGCGCTAATCTCACAATATATAGTGTACTGTTTCAATACACCTAGTGTGACAATATTATGGCATAAATGTTTCAAGCAATGATTCCTACAGAGAGCGCGTTGCTACAATGTTTCAATATAATTATTAAGAAGTAAATAAACACATATGATTTATCAGCTGTTGTTTCAATATTACAGTTACTAATATGTAGAGAATATAAAGTTCCAAAATATGCTGGTAAAGTCTTAAAAAAGCAAGGGTGTTCTATCTTCCAATTGAACGTTCAGTAATGCAGACATAGAATGACAACAATCCCAAATGGCCTCACAGGCTACTCACATTAGGTGACCTCAATCGTATGAGGTAAGGAACAGGCGTTTTTGGACGTACTAGGCTTCTGCGCTGATCCTCCGGTAGCAAGCTTGTGATCCTGTGCGTTGTCTCAGATAGATTTTTGGTTCGTCAGTTGGAGCCAAAGCGCGAAGTATCTTTCAAATCTCTTCACTCCCCGGGATCTCCAATGCTGATGTCGGCACCGGTTCTTTGCCTCTTTAATAACTTGTAGTAACTTCCTGACTTGTTGCTGCAGATGGTCCAGGAGTGAAACGGGAACTGGCTACACCCACAGCTTCAGGTAGTTGGTAGTTTATTGTAGGTTAGGGGGTGTTTTTTTTTTTTTGGGGGGGGGGGCTTTTTATTTTTATAGGGCTATTAGAGTAGGTGTAATTCTTTTTATTTTTGATAATTTTGTTTATTATTATTTTTGTAAGCATAGGGTTTTTTATTTTTCGTAATTTAGTGTTTATTATTTTTTGTAATTAGATAGTTTGTAATTTTATAGTAGTGTTAGGATTTTTTTAATGTTTATTTTAGTTTTATTTAATTGGTAGTTATTAGTTTAATTGTTAGTTTAAACTTAGTTTTTTTAATTTGACAGGTAAGTTTTAATTTAATTTAAGATAGGGAAATTGTAATTTTAATATAAAGTTAAGGGGGTGTTAGGTTTAGAGGTTACTAGTTTAAATTAGTTTATTGTGATGTTGGGGGGCTTTTGGTTTAGGGGTTACTAGTTTAATTTAGTATATTTTGTTGTGGGAGGCTTGCGGTTTAGGGGTTAATAGGTTTATTATAGTGTCGGTGGTAGGCTTTAATAACTTTAGTATAGTGGGCGCAATGTGGGCGGACAGCAGATTAGGGGTTAATAATATTTAAATAGTGTTTATGATGCGGGAGGGCAGTGGTTTAGGGGTTAATAACTTTAGTATAGTGGCGTTGATGTCAGGGTGCAGCAGAATAGGGGTTAATAAATTTTATTAGTGTCGGCGATGTCGGGAACAGCAGATTAGGGGTTAATAAATTTAATATAGTATTTGCGATGCAGGAGGGCCTCGGTTTAGGGGTTGATAGGTAGTTTATGGGTGTTTAGTGTACTTTGTAGCAGTTTAGTTATGAGTTTTATGTATTTGTATTTATATGAGTTTTGTAGCGTAAAACTGATAACTACTGCTCTCTGATTGCAAAACAGATCTTGTCGGTATAGGCTGGAACGCAAGCTTTTTAGCCTCGCCACAAAACTCGTAATGGCTGCGCTATGGAAGTGCGGGACTGACTTTGTGTTACAGGCTAAAAGGGTTGTGGTAAAAAACATGAACGCAAAACTTGTAATCTAGGTGAGATTGTGGTATGGATCGTGTCGGTATAGGCTGCAACGCAAGCATTTTAGCTGGACCGCACAACCTGTAATACCGGCATTATGAAAACCCCACACAAAAACATCATTTTTTGAGTGTGGAATCGACATTGCGTTACAGGCTAAAATGCTTGCGGTATAGCTATACCGACACAACTCGTAATATGCGTTCCTGGCCATTACACTGGAATTGCCATTTTTTCAGCATTAAAAGCCGTACCGCAACACTTGTAATCTAGCCGAGTGTTCACTGGAAATTCCTGGAATGTCTAAGGAAGAAGTATGTTACTGCTGGCTTCTACATTGATATAGGAGGCAATGTGACAGTCCTGGATATGACTGACAGTGACATATCATGGACATTACACAAGTAGTTGCAAATTAACATATGTTTTCTAATTAAGGCCATATTTGTAGTGCAGAAGAATATATAGAGCTGCAGAATCTGTTGGTGCTCTACAAATAAATAATAATAATAACTGTGCATATTATATTTACACTGTTTTTTTTACTAGAAGCCATATATTAACAATTATTTATATATATATGTAAGGAAACAAAAGATTAGCAAAATAATCAGAGGTCTGGGGCACATGTGGAGATGCATGTAATGTGCTGGTAATTTATATTCACCTAGATACCAAGTTTTGCGTTTGTGTTTTAATGCTGAAAAAATGGTGATTTCTGCGTTAAAACAGCACCGCAGTCATTACAAGTCTTGTCTATATAGCTGTACCGCAAGCCTTTTAGCCTGTAACGCAACATCAGTACCGCACTCGTAAAAAAAAAGGTTTTTCATGGGATTCCCATAGCGCTCCCTTTACAAGTTTTGCGGTGAGGCTAAAAAACAGCCTTACAGCCTAAAACGACAAGATCCGTAACGCCATCTAAAAGCAGTAATTATGAGTTTTACACTACAAAACTGTTACATAAAACTCATAACTAAACAGCTACAAAGTGCACTAAACACCCATAAACTACCTATTAACCCCTAAACCGAGGCCCTCCCGCATCGCAAACACTATATTAAATGTATAAATAAAAAGAGAGAAGCACTCAAACTGGGAACGAACAATAGCATAATAGCTTGCTCTATGGCTAGTTACCACCCAAGAAGCAGCCTCTTTTTGCTCAAAATGTGCCTTTCACAGAGAAGAACTTTCCTGAAGCATATCAGTCTGATCCTTACTTCACAGTACAGTCCAGCCCCGAAATACCAGGCAATCCCTCTCTGAACGAGAGAAACAGCAAAACCCCAGACGTACGTTTCGGCCTATTGTGGGCCTCGTCAGTGAGGTGCAGCCATATCCCTCTAGGCACACTGAGCAACGGGTCCACGTCTGGATTCCCGCATCACACTTAGGGAGACTTCCCAAAATGTCATAATTTGCATAAATAAAAAGAGAGAAGCGCTCAACCTGGGAACGAACAATAGCATAAAAGCTTGCTCTATGGCTAGTTACCACCCAAGAAGCAGCCTCTTTTTGCTCAAAATGTGCCTTTCACAGAGAAGAACTTTCCTGAAGCATATCAGTCTGATCCTGACTTCACAGTACAGTCCAGCCCCGAAATACCAGGCAATCCCTCTCTGAACGAGAGAAACAGCAAACCCCAGACGTACGTTTCGGCCTATTGTGGGCCTCGTCAGTGAGGTGCAGCCATATCCCTCTAGGCACACTGAGCAACGGGTCCACGTCTGGATTCCCGCATCACACTTAGGGAGACTTCCCAAAATGTCATAATTTGCATAAATAAAAAGAGAGAAGCGCTCAACCTGGGAACGAACAATAGCATAATAGCTTGCTCTATGGCTAGTTACCACCCAAGAAGCAGCCTCTTTTTGCTCAAAATGTGCCTTTCACAGAGAAGAACTTTCCTGAAGCATATCAGTCTGATCCTGACTTCACAGTACAGTCCAGCCCCGAAATACCAGGCAATCCCTCTCTGAACGAGAGAAACAGCAAAACCCCAGACGTACGTTTCGGCCTATTGTGGGCCTCGTCAGTGAGGTGCAGCCATATCCCTCTAGGCACACTGAGCAACGGGTCCACGTCTGGATTCCCGCATCACACTTAGGGAGACTTCCCAAAATGTCATAATTTGCATAAATAAAAAGAGAGAAGCGCTCAACCTGGGAACGAACAATAGCATAATAGCTTGCTCTATGGCTAGTTACCACCCAAGAAGCAGCCTCTTTTTGCTCAAAATGTGCCTTTCACAGAGAAGAACTTTCCTGAAGCATATCAGTCTGATCCTGACTTCACAGTACAGTCCAGCCCCGAAATACCAGGCAATCCCTCTCTGAACGAGAGAAACAGCAAAACCCCAGACGTACGTTTCGGCCTATTGTGGGCCTCGTCAGTGAGGTGCAGCCATATCCCTCTAGGCACACTGAGCAACGGGTCCACGTCTGGATTCCCGCATCACACTTAGGGAGACTTCCCAAAATGTCATAATTTGCATAAATAAAAAGAGAGAAGCGCTCAACCTGGGAACGAACAATAGCATAATAGCTTGCTCTATGGCTAGTTACCACCCAAGAAGCAGCCTCTTTTTGCTCAAAATGTGCCTTTCACAGAGAAGAACTTTCCTGAAGCATATCAGTCTGATCCTGACTTCACAGTACAGTCCAGCCCCGAAATACCAGGCAATCCCTCTCTGAACGAGAGAAACAGCAAAACCCCAGACGTACGTTTCGGCCTATTGTGGGCCTCGTCAGTGAGGTGCAGCCATATCCCTCTAGGCACACTGAGCAACGGGTCCACGTCTGGATTCCCGCATCACACTTAGGGAGACTTCCCAAAATGTCATAATTTGCATAAATAAAAAGAGAGAAGCGCTCAACCTGGGAACGAACAATAGCATAATAGCTTGCTCTATGGCTAGTTACCACCCAAGAAGCAGCCTCTTTTTGCTCAAAATGTGCCTTTCACAGAGAAGAACTTTTCTGAAGCATATCAGTCTGATCCTGACTTCACAGTACAGTCCAGCCCCGAAATACCAGGCAATCCCTCTCTGAACGAGAGAAACAGCAAAACCCCAGACGTACGTTTCGGCCTATTGTGGGCCTCGTCAGTGAGGTGCAGCCATATCCCTCTAGGCACACTGGTCTAAAAGAGGCTGCTTCCGGGTGGTAAATCGCCATAGAACAAGCCACTGAGCTGTTGTTCGTTCCTGGTAGAGCGCTTCTCTCTTTGTATGCTAATTATTATGACCCTGGGGAAGTCTCCCTATGGGTGATGGGGGAAACCAGACGTGGACTCCTTGCCCAGTGTGCTTAGAGGAATGTGGCTGCACCTCACTGACGAGGCCCATAGGAGGCCGAAACGATCGTCTGGGGTTGTCATGTTCCTTGTTCAGAGGAGAATTGCCTGGTATTTCGGGGCTGGACTGACCTTACTTGGCAGGATCAGACTGATATACTTCAGGAAAGTTTTCTTCTGTGAAAAGCACACTGGTCTAAAAGAGGCTGCTTCCGGGTGGTAAATCGCCATAGAACAAGCAACTGAGCTGTTGTTCGTTCCTGGTAGAGCGCTTCTCTCTTTGTATGCAAATTATTATGACCCTGAGGAAGTCTCCCTATGGGTGATGGGGGAAACCAGACGTGGACTCCTTGCCCAGTGTGCTTAGAGGAATGTGGCTGCACCTCACTGACGAGTCCCATAGGAGGCCGAAACGATCGTCTGGGGTTGTCATGTTCCTTGTTCAGAGGAGAATTGCCTGGTATTTCGGGGCTGGACTGACCTTACTTGGCAGGATCAGACTGATATACTTCAGGAAAGTTTTCTTCTGTGAAAAGCACACTGGTCTAAAAGAGGCTGCTTCCGGGTGGTAAATCGCCATAGAACAAGCCACTGAGCTGTTGTTCGTTCCTGGTAGAGTGCTTCTCTCTTTGTATGCAAATTATTATGACCCTGGGGAAGTCTCCCTATGGGTGATGGGGGAAACCAGACGTGGACTCCTTGCCCAGTGTGCTTAGAGGAATGTGGCTGCACCTCACTGACGAGGCCCATAGGAGGCCGAAACGATCGTCTGGGGTTGTCATGTTCCTTGTTCAGAGGAGAATTGCCTGGTATTTCGGGGCTGGACTGACCTTACTTGGCAGGATCAGACTGATATACTTCAGGAAAGTTTTCTTCTGTGAAAAGCACACTGGTCTAAAAGAGGCTGCTTCCGGGTGGTAAATCGCCATAGAACAAGCCACTGAGCTGTTGTTCGTTCCTGGTAGAGCGCTTCTCTCTTTGTATGCAAATTATTATGACCCTGGGGAAGTCTCCCTATGGGTGATGGGGGAAACCCGACGTGGACTCCTTGCCCAGTGTGCTTAGAGGAATGTGGCTGCACCTCACTGACGAGGCCCATAGGAGGCCGAAACGATTGTCTGGGGTTGTCATGTTCCTTGTTCAGAGGAGAATTGCCTGGTATTTCGGGGCTGGACTGACCTTACTTGGCAGGATCAGACTGATATACTTCAGGAAAGTTTTCTTCTGTGAAAAGCACACTGGTCTAAAAGAGGCTGCTTCCGGGTGGTAAATCGCCATAGAACAAGCCACTGAGCTGTTGTTCGTTCCTGGTAGAGCGCTTCTCTCTTTGTATGCAAATTATTATGACCCTGGGGAAGTCTCCCTATGGGTGATGGGGGAAACCCGACGTGGACTCCTTGCCCAGTGTGCTTAGAGGAATGTGGCTGCACCTCACTGACGAGGCCCATAGGAGGCCGAAACGATTGTCTGGGGTTGTCATGTTCCTTGTTCAGAGGAGAATTGCCTGGTATTTCGGGGCTGGACTGACCTTACTTGGCAGGATCAGACTGATATACTTCAGGAAAGTTTTCTTCTGTGAAAAGCACACTGGTCTAAAAGAGGCTGCTTCCGGGTGGTAAATCGCCATAGAACAAGCCACTGAGCTGTTGTTCGTTCCTGGTAGAGCGCTTCTCTCTTTGTATGCAAATTATTATGACCCTGGGGAAGTCTCCCTATGGGTGATGGGGGAAACCAGACGTGGACTCCTTGCCCAGTGTGCTTAGAGGAATGTGGCTGCACCTCACTGACGAGGCCCATAGGAGGCCGAAACGATCGTCTGGGGTTGTCATGTTCCTTGTTCAGAGGAGAATTGCCTGGTATTTCGGGGCTGGACTGACCTTACTTGGCAGGATCAGACTGATATACTTCAGGAAAGTTTTCTTCTGTGAAAAGCACACTGGTCTAAAAGAGGCTGCTTCCGGGTGGTAAATCGCCATAGAACAAGCCACTGAGCTGTTGTTCGTTCCTGGTAGAGCGCTTCTCTCTTTGTATGCAAATTATTATGACCCTGGGGAAGTCTCCCTATGGGTGATTGGGGAAACCAGACGTGGACTCCTTGCCCAGTGTGCTTAGAGGAATGTGGCTGCACCTCACTGACGAGGCCCATAGGAGGCCGAAACGATCGTCTGGGGTTGTCATGTTCCTTGTTCAGAGGAGAATTGCCTGGTATTTCGGGGCTGGACTGACCTTACTTGGCAGGATCAGACTGATATACTTCAGGAAAGTTTTCTTCTGTGAAAAGCACACTGGTCTAAAAGAGGCTGCTTCCGGGTGGTAAATCGCCATAGAACAAGCCACTGAGCTGTTGTTCGTTCCTGGTAGAGCGCTTCTCTCTTTGTATGCAAATTATTATGACCCTGGGGAAGTCTCCCTATGGGTGATGGGGGAAACCAGACGTGGACTCCTTGCCCAGTGTGCTTAGAGGAATGTGGCTGCACCTCACTGACGAGGCCCATAGGAGGCCGAAACGATCGTCTGGGGTTGTCATGTTCCTTGTTCAGAGGAGAATTGCCTGGTATTTCGGGGCTGGACTGACCTTACTTGGCAGGATCAGACTGATATACTTCAGGAAAGTTTTCTTCTGTGAAAAGCACACTGGTCTAAAAGAGGCTGCTTCCGGGTGGTAAATCGCCATAGAACAAGCCACTGAGCTGTTGTTCGTTCCTGGTAGAGCGCTTCTCTCTTTGTATGCAAATTATTATGACCCTGGGGAAGTCTCCCTATGGGTGATGGGGGAAACCAGACGTGGACTCCTTGCCCAGTGTGCTTAGAGGAATGTGGCTGCACCTCACTGACGAGGCCCATAGGAGGCCGAAACGATCGTCTGGGGTTGTCATGTTCCTTGTTCAGAAGAGAATTGCCTGGTATTTCGGGGCTGGACTGACCTTACTTGGCAGGATCAGACTGATATACTTCAGGAAAGTTTTCTTCTGTGAAAAGCACACTGGTCTAAAAGAGGCTGCTTCCGGGTGGTAAATCGCCATAGAACAAGCCACTGAGCTGTTGTTCGTTCCTGGTAGAGCGCTTCTCTCTTTGTATGCAAATTATTATGACCCTGGGGAAGTCTCCCTATGGGTGATGGGGGAAACCAGACGTGGACTCCTTGCCCAGTGTGCTTAGAGGAATGTGGCTGCACCTCACTGACGAGGCCCATAGGAGGCCGAAACGTTCGTCTGGGGTTGTCATGTTCCTTGTTCAGAGGAGAATTGCCTGGTATTTCGGGGCTGGACTGACCTTACTTGGCAGGATCAGACTGATATACTTCAGGAAAGTTTTCTTCTGTGAAAAGCACACTGGTCTAAAAGAGGCTGCTTCCGGGTGGTAAATCGCCATAGAACAAGCCACTGAGCTGTTGTTCGTTCCTGGTAGAGCGCTTCTCTCTTTGTATGCAAATTATTATGACCCTGGGGAAGTCTCCCTATGGGTGATGGGGGAAACCAGACGTGGACTCCTTGCCCAGTGTGCTTAGAGGAATGTGGCTGCACCTCACTGACGAGGCCCATAGGAGGCCGAAACGATCGTCTGGGGTTGTCATGTTCCTTGTTCAGAGGAGAATTGCCTGGTATTTCGGGGCTGGACTGTCAGGGTATTCACTAATACAATCCTGTCCCTTTAATTCTGAATCCTCTTTTCCTATTTAAGGCCCCTCCTCTCTATGCTCCTCGCTTGGTAATTTGAATCAGTTACTTTATGTGACTCCTCTCTGAAGACACCTAGCCTTTCCTCAATCTGTGGGGATTTCTTACTTGTTGTTTTGAAACTTTGCAGCCTACATTAATCCTTCATTGCTGTGTGCCGGTGTGCCTATTCTATTACTTGCAGTTTCTTAGGAACCAAAGGAGCTGCTTTCAATTCCCTAACTGTTACACCGGGTGGCTGTGACGTCACACCCGGCATCTCAGCGTGTCTGCAGCGCGTGTACCGCGCTGTGTCCTTTCTACAAACAAGCATTCAGGATACCGTAAGGTTTTCATCTGGCTCTGACTTAGCCTTCCAAATAACCATCAGGAATTGGTCTGTATATTTATTTACTCTATTTGGATATCATTATGTCTCTCAAGTAAGCAAACTACTTAAGCACTGTATTCAATGACTGTTACTATCACTAAAATACAGGATTTACTTCAACTGCCTGTTACATTGCCTACTCTGTTTGAACTGCTGTTTGATTAACATCATTTGCTGTGACCACAATGAACCTAAACTAAGTGACTTATCGTTTGTTACTATCCTATCATTGCATAATCTATATCTGATAACAAAATCCAAAATATCATTCTAACTACCTACTCTATCTATAGATACTCCTCCTATCTGATGAAATACAGGCATCCTATAACCTGGTTGCGTGACAGCTCCGTTTTCACTCTGTACCCTGCAGTAGTGACCCTCAGTTCAATGAGCAAAACCGGATTCCTATAAGTTAAATCTGTGTGAATCCAAGGTTTGGTGTGAGGCTGAGTGGTCCTACTATAGCGGATACTAGGTACCTAAACTTATTTACCACCTGTTCTACCACATATCTTTACAGAACATAACATATTACCAAGCCTAAAAAATTAAAGTACCTCTATCCACTATCATGGAGTTGAATGAGCTTTCCAATAGAGTGGGTTCTCTAGCACAAAGTATGGATAGTATGTTACAGGGTTTAAGAGAGATACAAATTGAGAACCAGAATATTAGAAAATTTATTAATGAGCATATGACAACTAAACCTTCTACTTCTGAGTTTACACCGGAGCCTGTTGTAAGTCCGCCAGAGGAATTCTCTGGGGACAGGTCCATGTTCAGAGACTTTAGAAATTCTTGCACTCTTATGTTCACTTTAAAACCTAGGTCTTATCCTACTGACAGAATTAAAGTTTTGACGGTGATTTCTTTTTTGCGTGGAGAAGCTAAATCTTGGGCCAACACTTTCTATGAGACTGATGATCCCATATTAAATTCTCTTGATTCTTTCTTTTCTGCGATGTCCCTTTTATATGAGGATCATAACAAGCAGAATACTGCTGAAACAGCTTTGAGATCCTTACGCCAAGGGAAAAGGATGGTAGAGGAATACATAACAGACTTTAAAAGATGGGCTCCTGACACTTTATGGAACAACCCAGCTCTGAAAAATCAATTTCGCATGGGCCTCAGTGACTCATTAAAAGATGAACTTGCTAGAGGTATCATTCCAGATGTTCTTGAGGATCTCATGACTTTATGTATTGGTATTGACCGGAGACTCAGGGAAAGGAAATATGAAAAATCCATAACTGACATCACTCCTAAGAAATACACTCCCTATCATATAAATCTTCCTATCCATGCTACCAAGAATGTTGATGAACCCATGGATGTTGCTGTGATTAGAGGCTCTCTAAAGCCTGAAGAGAAAGCCAGACGCAAACTACTTAAATTGTGCCTCTATTGTGCCGAAAAGGATCATGGCGTAAGGGATTGCCCATCTCTCCTTCGTCAAAAGAAGGGTAAGAGAGTGAGATTTAAGCACAATGTTAATATGGTTAATAATAATTTGCTTCATTTATCAATCCCTCTCTCGTTGCAGTGGGATCAGCAGAAGATAGACATACAGGCCGTAATTGACTCTGGAGCATCTGGGAATTTCATAGATTTAGTTTTTGTGGATAAGCACAAAATACCACTAATAAAAAAGAGTGTTGCACTAGCCATCCGTTTGGTTGATGGATCATTTTTTAGTTCTGGTCCTATTTCACACCATACAGTTCCACTTAAGGTTACTTCAGACTCAGGGCATACTGAGTTAATATCTTTTGATGTTTTACCAAGTTCTGTCTACCCTATGATACTCGGTATTCAGTGGTTGTCTATGCATAACCCCACTATTTCTTGGACAGACTCTACTGTAGTTTTTGATTCTCAGTACTGCAAGCAATTCTGCACTGATTCTCATACACTTTGTCATATTAATGTAGAGACATTACCAGATTGCTACAAAGAATATGCTGATGTTTTTGATAAGGTTGAGGCAGCCACACTTCCACCACATAGGAGGTATGACTGCCCTATTGATCTCATTCCTAACTGCACCATTCCATATGGTCATATATATCCTTTGTCCCAACCTGAACTAGCACACCTTAAGGAATATCTAGACGAAAACTTGAAAAAAGGGTTTATACGTCCATCCACTTCCTCTGCAGGTGCTGCTATGTTTTTTGTGAAAAATAAAGATGGCAGTTTACGCCCCATTATAGATTACAGACAACTGAATAAATGTACTAAGAAAAACAGATATCCCCTGCCTCTCATTCCTGAACTAATTGAGCGCCTTCAGGGTGCCACCATCTACACCAAGCTCGATCTTAGGGGTGCATACAATTTAATCAGGATGAGAGCAGGGGATGAGTGGTTAACGGCTTTCCGTACACGATACGGACTTTACGAATACACAGTAATGCCGTTTGGGCTTTGCAACGCCCCAGCCACTTTCCAGTGCTTCATAAATGATGTTTTTCACGACCTTCTGGATGTATGTATTGTTATCTATCTAGATGACATTCTTGTCTATTCAGACACTTTTGAAAATCATTTAAAACATGTAAAATTAGTTCTATCTCGTTTAAGACAACATCATCTCTACGCTAAACTAGAGAAATGTACATTTAATACTAACTCTATTTCATTTCTGGGTTACTGTATCTCTCCTACTGGGATTACTATGGAGACCAGTAAAGTAGAAGCTATACTCAAATGGCCAGTACCCTCATGTAAAAAAGATGTCCAGAGGTTTCTTGGTTTTGCGAATTTTTATAGAAAATTCATTAAAGATTTCTCACATATTGTTAAACCATTAACAACTTTAACTAAGAAACATATCAGGTTTTCATGGGATAGTAAAGCTCAGGACTCTTTCACTACCCTCAAGAATAAATTTACTTCAGCCCCTATTTTGCAATTCCCAGATCCCAGTTGTCATTTTACGCTTGAGGTTGATGCTTCTGAATTTGCAATAGGGGCTGTTCTATCCCAGAG
The DNA here is from genome assembly GCF_027579735.1 of Bombina bombina. Taxonomy (NCBI): domain Eukaryota; kingdom Metazoa; phylum Chordata; class Amphibia; order Anura; family Bombinatoridae; genus Bombina; species Bombina bombina. The sequence continues at coordinate 356,082,046 of NC_069499.1, forward strand.
GGCCTCTCAAGAAAAGCCATTACATCCTGTTGCATTCTACTCTCGTGTCATGAGCTCAGCTGAGATAAACTATGGTATTGGTGATAAGGAATTGCTTGCCATCAAATCCGCATTGGAATTCTGGAGGCATATCTTGGAAGGTACAAAATTTCCAATTACTATTTACACAGACCATCGTAATTTAGAGTATTTAAAGTCAAACAAGACCCTGACTTCTCGTCAAGTCCGCTGGAGCCTTTTCTTTTCACGTTTTGATTATGTGATCACCTATCGTCCAGGTTCTAAGAATCTTAAGGCAGATACCCTCTCTCGTATACCTCCTAAGCCACAAGATCATTTGACACCTGCCTCAGTGATACCTGCGGACAGAATCATTTGTTTAACAAACGATTTCTTGGAGACCCTAAAGCTGCAACAGAAGGAGGATTCATTAATAACACACCTCAATTTAAATAAACATTCTGATGAACTGTTCTATCATCATGATCAGCTATATGTACCCAAGGATCTCAGGAATCAACTTTTAGCAGCAGCTCATGATTCCTCTTTAGCAGGTCATCCTGGCGTACATAGGACTCTTCATATCCTCTCAAGGAATTATTGGTGGCCCAAAATGTCTGATACAATCAAGCAATACATCAAAACATGTTTTCTTTGCACTACTAAAAAACATCAACATACACGTCCCTACGGATACCTTCTATCTCTTCCAGTACCTGAAAGACCTTGGGCAGATATTGCCATGGACTTTATTGTCGATCTGCCACCTTCTGCTAACTTCAACACTATCATGGTCATTGTTGATCTTTTTTCTAAAATGGCCCATTTCTTGCCACATAGAGGTCTACCCACAGCTCAAGAAACAGCTACTCTTTTCATAGATCATATTGTCAAATTACATGGTCTACCAAATTCCATTACTAGTGACAGAGGTTCTCAGTTTACCTCTAGATTTTGGGAACATCTTTGTAAATCCCTCAACATCTCTAGGAGGTTAAGTACAGCTTTTCATCCACAAACCAATGGGCAGACTGAGAGAACAAATCAAGCCCTGGAACAGTATCTCCGTTGTTACTGTTCTCTAGAACAAGATAACTGGCATTCTCTCCTTTCCACTGCTGAATTTGCTCATAATAACATGCTCAACTCCTCCACTAAAATGTCTCCATTTTTCCTTAACTACGGTTTTCATCCTTCTTATGACATTCAGACTCCAAAAAATTCTCCTATACCCGTTGTTAATGATAAAATCAATACCTTAGTGAAAGGTTTCGCCACTGTTAAACAACTACTACTCGATGCTCAAAAAGCTCAAAAACATTACTACGATCTACGACGTTCTAAACCTCCTGAATATAAGGTGGGAGATAAAGTTTGGTTAAGCACGAAGAATATAAGATTACAAGTTCCTTCCAAAAAGCTCGCTTCACTTTATTTGGGTCCCTTTGAAATTAAGAATGTTGTTAATGTGAATGCAGTCACTCTTCAATTACCTTCTTCCATGAGAATTCATCCAACATTTCATGTCTCACTCCTTAAACCCTATGCTTCTATCAGGGCTACATCTTCGATGGATACTTCTTTAACTCATGTGACAGATGAGAAGGAGTACGAGATTGATTCTATTCAAGATTCTCGATACTTTCGAAACCACCTTCAGTATTTGGTCAGTTGGAAGGGTTATGGACCTGAAGAAGACTCTTGGGAGCCTGCCACTAATGTTATGGCTCCACGCTTGGTTTCCTTGTTCCATAGGAGGAATCCTCACCGTCCAGGTCCTTGATCCGCTGAGCGGCTCCTTGAGGGGGGTGTCCTGTCAGGGTATTCACTAATACAATCCTGTCCCTTTAATTCTGAATCCTCTTTTCCTATTTAAGGCCCCTCCTCTCTATGCTCCTCGCTTGGTAATTTGAATCAGTTACTTTATGTGACTCCTCTCTGAAGACACCTAGCCTTTCCTCAATCTGTGGGGATTTCTTACTTGTTGTTTTGAAACTTTGCAGCCTACATTAATCCTTCATTGCTGTGTGCCGGTGTGCCTATTCTATTACTTGCAGTTTCTTAGGAACCAAAGGAGCTGCTTTCAATTCCCTAACTGTTACACCGGGTGGCTGTGACGTCACACCCGGCATCTCAGCGTGTCTGCAGCGCGTGTACCGCGCTGTGTCCTTTCTACAAACAAGCATTCAGGATACCGTAAGGTTTTCATCTGGCTCTGACTTAGCCTTCCAAATAACCATCAGGAATTGGTCTGTATATTTATTTACTCTATTTGGATATCATTATGTCTCTCAAGTAAGCAAACTACTTAAGCACTGTATTCAATGACTGTTACTATCACTAAAATACAGGATTTACTTCAACTGCCTGTTACATTGCCTACTCTGTTTGAACTGCTGTTTGATTAACATCATTTGCTGTGACCACAATGAACCTAAACTAAGTGACTTATCGTTTGTTACTATCCTATCATTGCATAATCTATATCTGATAACAAAATCCAAAATATCATTCTAACTACCTACTCTATCTATAGATACTCCTCCTATCTGATGAAATACAGGCATCCTATAACCTGGTTGCGTGACAGCTCCGTTTTCACTCTGTACCCTGCAGTAGTGACCCTCAGTTCAATGAGCAAAACCGGATTCCTATAAGTTAAATCTGTGTGAATCCAAGGTTTGGTGTGAGGCTGAGTGGTCCTACTATAGCGGATACTAGGTACCTAAACTTATTTACCACCTGTTCTACCACATATCTTTACAGAACATAACATGGACTGACCTTACTTGGCAGGATCAGACTGATATACTTCAGGAAAGTTTTCTTCTGTGAAAAGCACACTGGTCTAAAAGAGGCTGCTTCCGGGTGGTAAATCGCCATAGAACAAGCCACTGAGCTGTTGTTCGTTCCTGGTAGAGCGCTTCTCTCTTTGTATGCAAATTATTATGACCCTGGGGAAGTCTCCCTATGGGTGATGGGGGAAACCAGACATGGACTCCTTGCCCAGTGTGCTTAGAGGAATGTGGCTGCACCTCACTGACGAGGCCCATAGGAGGCCGAAACGATCGTCTGGGGTTGTCATGTTCCTTGTTCAGAGGAGAATTGCCTGGTATTTCGGGGCTGGACTGACCTTACTTGGCAGGATCAGACTGATATACTTCAGGAAAGTTTTCTTCTGTGAAAAGCACACTGGTCTAAAAGAGGCTGCTTCCGGGTGGTAAATCGCCATAGAACAAGCCACTGAGCTGTTGTTCGTTCCTGGTAGAGCGCTTCTCTCTTTGTATGCAAATTATTATGACACTGGGGAAGTCTCCCTATGGGTGATGGGGGAAACCAGACGTGGACTCCTTGCCCAGTGTGCTTAGAGGAATGTGGCTGCACCTCACTGACGAGGCCCATAGGAGGCCGAAACGATTGTCTGGGGTTGTCATGTTCCTTGTTCAGAGGAGAATTGCCTGGTATTTCGGGGCTGGACTGACCTTACTTGGCAGGATCAGACTGATATACTTCAGGAAAGTTTTCTTCTGTGAAAAGCACACTGGTCTAAAAGAGGCTGCTTCCGGGTGGTAAATCGCCATAGAACAAGCCACTGAGCTGTTGTTCGTTCCTGGTAGAGCGCTTCTCTCTTTGTATGCAAATTATTATAACCCTGGGGAAGTCTCCCTATGGGTGATGGGGGAAACCAGACGTGGACTCCTTGCCCAGTGTGCTTAGAGGAATGTGGCTGCACCTCACTGACGAGGCCCATAGGAGGCCGAAACGATCGTCTGGGGTTGTCATGTTCCTTGTTCAGAGGAGAATTGCCTGGTATTTCGGGGCTGGACTGACCTTACTTGGCAGGATCAGACTGATATACTTCAGGAAAGTTTTCTTCTGTGAAAAGCACACTGGTCTAAAAGAGGCTGCTTCCGGGTGGTAAATCGCCATAGAACAAGCCACTGAGCTGTTGTTCGTTCCTGGTAGAGCGCTTCTCTCTTTGTATGCAAATTATTATGACCCTGGGGAAGTCTCCCTATGGGTGATGGGGGAAACCAGACGTGGACTCCTTGCCCAGTGTGCTTAGAGGAATGTGGCTGCACCTCACTGACGAGGCCCATAGGAGGCCAAAACGATCGTCTGGGGTTGTCATGTTCCTTGTTCAGAGGAGAATTGCCTGGTATTTCGGGGCTGGACTGACCTTACTTGGCAGGATCAGACTGATATACTTCAGGAAAGTTTTCTTCTGTGAAAAGCACACTGGTCTAAAAGAGGCTGCTTCCGGGTGGTAAATCGCCATAGAACAAGCCACTGAGCTGTTGTTCGTTCCTGGTAGAGCGCTTCTCTCTTTGTATGCAAATTATTATGACCCTGGGGAAGTCTCCCTATGGGTGATGGGGAAAACCAGACGTGGACTCCTTGCCCAGTGTGCTTAGAGGAATGTGGCTGCACCTCACTGACGAGGCCCATAGGAGGCCGAAACGATCGTCTGGGGTTGTCATGTTCCTTGTTCAGAGGAGAATTGCCTGGTATTTCGGGGCTGGACTGACCTTACTTGGCAGGATCAGACTGATATACTTCAGGAAAGTTTTCTTCTGTGAAAAGCACACTGGTCTAAAAGAGGCTGCTTCCGGGTGGTAAATCGCCATAGAACAAGCCACTGAGCTGTTGTTCGTTCCTGGTAGAGCGCTTCTCTCTTTGTATGCAAATTATTATGACCCTGGGGAAGTCTCCCTATGGGTGATGGGGGAAACCAGACGTGGACTCCTTGCCCAGTGTGCTTAGAGGAATGTGGCTGCACCTCACTGACGAGGCCCATAGGAGGCCGAAACGATCGTCTGGGGTTGTCATGTTCCTTGTTCAGAGGAGAATTGCCTGGTATTTCGGGGCTGGACTGACCTTACTTGGCAGGATCAGACTGATATACTTCAGGAAAGTTTTCTTCTGTGAAAAGCACACTGGTCTAAAAGAGGCTGCTTCCGGGTGGTAAATCGCCATAGAACAAGCCACTGAGCTGTTGTTCGTTCCTGGTAGAGCGCTTCTCTCTTTGTATGCAAATTATTATGACCCTGGGGAAGTCTCCCTATGGGTGATGGGGGAAACCAGACATGGACTCCTTGCCCAGTGTGCTTAGAGGAATGTGGCTGCACCTCACTGACGAGGCCCATAGGAGGCCGAAACGATCGTCTGGGGTTGTCATGTTCCTTGTTCAGAGGAGAATTGCCTGGTATTACGGGGCTGGACTGACCTTACTTGGCAGGATCAGACTGATATACTTCAGGAAAGTTTTCTTCTGTGAAAAGCACACTGGTCTAAAAGAGGCTGCTTCCGGGTGGTAAATCGCCATAGAACAAGCCACTGAGCTGTTGTTCGTTCCTGGTAGAGCGCTTCTCTCTTTGTATGCAAATTATTATGACCCTGGGGAAGTCTCCCTATGGGTGATGGGGGAAACCAGACGTGGACTCCTTGCCCAGTGTGCTTAGAGGAATGTGGCTGCACCTCACTGACGAGGCCCATAGGAGGCCGAAACGATCGTCTGGGGTTGTCATGTTCCTTGTTCAGAGGAGAATTGCCTGGTATTTCGGGGCTGGACTGACCTTACTTGGCAGGATCAGACTGATATACTTCAGGAAAGTTTTCTTCTGTGAAAAGCACACTGGTCTAAAAGAGGCTGCTTCCGGGTGGTAAATCGCCATAGAACAAGCCACTGAGCTGTTGTTCGTTCCTGGTAGAGCGCTTCTCTCTTTGTATGCAAATTATTATGACCCTGGGGAAGTCTCCCTATGGGTGATGGGGGAAACCAGACGTGGACTCCTTGCCCAGTGTGCTTAGAGGAATGTGGCTGCACCTCACTGACGAGGCCCATAGGAGGCCGAAACGATCGTCTGGGGTTGTCATGTTCCTTGTTCAGAGGAGAATTGCCTGGTATTTCGGGGCTGGACTGACCTTACTTGGCAGGATCAGACTGATATACTTCAGGAAAGTTTTCTTCTGTGAAAAGCACACTGGTCTAAAAGAGGCTGCTTCCGGGTGGTAAATCGCCATAGAACAAGCCACTGAGCTGTTGTTCGTTCCTGGTAGAGCGCTTCTCTCTTTGTATGCAAATTATTATGACCCTGGGGAAGTCTCCCTATGGGTGATGGGGGAAACCAGACGTGGACTCCTTGCCCAGTGTGCTTAGAGGAATGTGGCTGCACCTCACTGACGAGGCCCATAGGAGGCCGAAACGATCGTCTGGGGTTGTCATGTTCCTTGTTCAGAGGAGAATTGCCTGGTATTTCGGGGCTGGACTGACCTTACTTGGCAGGATTAGACTGATATACTTCAGGAAAGTTTTCTTCTGTGAAAAGCACACTGGTCTAAAAGAGGCTGCTTCCGGGTGGTAAATCGCCATAGAACAAGCCACTGAGCTGTTGTTCGTTCCTGGTAGAGCGCTTCTCTCTTTGTATGCAAACTATATTAAATGTATTAACCGCTAATCTGCCGCTCCTGATATCGCTGTCACTAAAAAAAAAATATTAACCCCTATTCCGCCGCTCCCCGACATTGTCACCACTATAATAAATGTATTAACCCCTAAACCGCCGCCCTCCCGTATCGCAAACATTATTTAAATATAATTAACCCCTAATCTGCCGTCCGCCCACATCACCCCACTATACTAAAGTTATGAAGCCCTACACTGCTGCCACTATATAAAACCTATTAACCGCTAAACCGCAAACCCCCCACAACAAAATATACTAATGTAAACTATTAACCCCTAAACCGAAAGCCCCCCACATCGCAATAAACTAAATTAAACTATATTAACCCCTAAACGTAACCCTAAGCCTAATCGTAAACCTAACCGTAACCCTAACGTAACCCTAACACCCCCTAACTTTAACATAATTAAAATATATATTTTTAGGGCCCTTGGTAGTTTATTATACATGTGGGAGTCGATCCGATAAAAATCGTCGCCCGCAAAAGCCGGCGACGCCAATATTTGCGCGGGTTTGGTATCACATATACGGCGTAACCTAGAAGTTACGCGCGTATATTTCTGCCATCGCCTGTAGTTTTTTGGGCTATAGGCAGGTATACCAAACCCGCGCAGTTTGGTATCCAATATGCAGCGTAAGGACTTACGTGGCGAAAATGGAGAAAACTTACTCCATTTTCACCTCGCCACAAAAAGCAGCCGTAAGAAGCCTTACGCTGACTATTGGAGACCCGTAACTTACTAAACTGGCTGCTAAAATAAACCTAACACCTAACGCATGCGCAATGTCTATCTCCCTGTCAACCGCGATCTGCTAAAATAAACCTAACACCTAACGCATGCGCAATGTCTATCTACCTGTCAACCGCGATCCCCCCCCCGAAATCCCTAATAAAGTTATTAACCCCTAAACCGCCGCTCCCGGACCCCGCCGCCATCTACATAAACTAACCCCCTACTGTGAGCCCCTTAAACCGCCGCCATCTACCTTATCTATCCCCTAATCTGACCCCTTACACCGCCGCCATCTCTATTAAAATGATTAACCCCTAATTTAATCTACCTACCCCGCCGCCAGCTATATTATCTATATTAACCCTAAGTATATTATAGTTAATATAGGTATTACATTATATATATTAACTATATTAACCCTAATTATATTAGGGTTAATATAGTTACTATAGTATTTATATTAACTATATTAACTCTATCTAACCCTAACACCCCTAACTAAATTTATATTAAATTAATCTAATTCATTTATATACTAAAATATTCCTATTTAAATCTAAATACTTACCTATAAAATAAACCCTAAGATAGCTACAATATAATTAATAATTACATTGTAGCTATGTTAGGGTTAATATTTATTTTAGAGGTAAATTGTTAATTATTTTAACTAGGTATAATAGATATTAAATAGTTATTAACTATTTAATATCTACCTAGTTAAAATAATTACCCAATTACCTGTAAAATAAATCCTAACCTAAGTTACAAATACACCTACACTATCAATAAATTTAATAAACTACAAACATCTATCTAAAAATACAATTAAATTAACTAAACTAAATTACAAAAAAAAAAAAAACACTAAATTACAAAAAAAAAAAAAAAGATTACAAGATTTTTAAGATAATTACACCTATTCTAAGCCCCCTAATAAAATAATAAACCCCCAAAATAAAAAAAATTCCCTGCCCTATTCTAAATTAAACAAATTTCAAAGCTCTTTACCTTACCAGCCCTTAAAAGGGCCTTTTGTGGGGCATGCCCCAAAGAATTCAGCTCTTTTGCATTTCAATAAATATACAATACCCCCCCCCCCCATTACAACCCACCACCCACATACCCCTATTCTAAACCCACCCAAACCCCCCTTAAAAAAGCCTAACACTACCCCCCTGAAGATCTCCCTACCTTGTCTTCACCACACCGGGCCGAACTCCTGATCCGATCCGGGCGATGTCTTCCTCCAAGCGGCAAAGAAGAATTCTTCCTCCGGCGATGTCTTCCTCCAAGCGGCAAAGAAGAATACTTCCTCCGGCGACGTCTTCCTCCAAGCGGCAGCAAAGTCTTCATTCTTCCGGCGGCATCTTCAATCTTCTTTCTTCGCTCCGACGCCGCGGAGCATCCATCCCGGCCGACTGCTGTACTACGAATGAGGTACCTTTAAATGACGTCATCCAAGATGGCGTCCGCCGAATTCCGATTGGCTGATAGGATTCTATCAGCCAATCGGAATTAAGTTAGAAAAATCTGATTGGCTGATTGAATCAGCCAATCAGATTCAAGTTCAATCCGATTGGCTGATCCGAACAGCCAATCAGATTGAGCTCGCATTCTATTGGCTGATCGGAACAGACAATAGAATGCGAGCTCAATCTTAGCATCTGACGGCGACTTATATGGGATAGCTCGAGTTGCGAGCTAAAACTGCGGGCGACGCCGGTTCCCTCGCTTGCGCCGCAAACTGCGATCTATATCGGATCGCTCCCTAGGTTTTTTTTTATTTTGGGGTGTTTTTTTTGTTTTTTTAAAGGGTATTAGAATAGGAATAATTTTTATTGTTTTGTGTAATTTCGTGTGTTATTTTTTGTAATGGTAGGTTTTTTTATTTTTGTCATTTTAGTGTTTTTTATTTTTTGTAATGTTAGGGTTTAGTGTAAGGCAGCTTAGGTTTTATTTCACAGGTAAGTTTGTATTTATTTTAACTAGATAGTTATTAAATAGTTAATAACTATTTACTAACTAGTATACCTAGTTAAAATAAATACAAACTTACCTGTGAAATAAGAATAAAACCTAAGCTAGCTACAATATAACTATTAGTTATATTGTAGCTAGCTTAGATTTTATTTCACAGGTATTTAGTATTAAATAGGAATTATTTAGTTAATAATTGTAAGTTTAATTTAGCTCTTTTTTAATTATGTTAAAGTTAGGGGGTGTTAGGGTTACGTTAGGGTTAGGCTTAGGGTTACGTTAGGGTAAGGGTTAGGTTTATGAGTTAATATAGTTTAATTTAAGTTGTTCCAATGTGGGGGGCTGGTGGTTAAGGGGTTAATAGGTTTATTTAGTGGTAGTGATGTGGGAGGCCAGAGGTTTAGAGTTTAATAGCTTTATTTTGTGTCGGCAAAGTCAGGAAGCGGCAGAATAGGGGTTAATAGATTTATTATAGTGTGGGCGATGTTTGGGTGAAGGGGAATAGGGGTTAATAAATTTAGTATAGTGGTGTCGATATCGGGAGCGGCAGATTAGGGGTTAATAGTTTTATTTAGGTGGCAGCGATATCAGGAGCGGCAGATTAGGGGTTAATAACATTATGTAGGTACCGGCGATGTCGGTGGGGGGCAGATTAGTGGTGTTTAGACATGGGGTTTTTGTTAGGGTGTTAGGTTTAAACGTTATTTTTTTCCCCATAGACATCAATGGGGCTGCATTACAGGGCTTTTCTTTCCACGATCGCAGGTGTAAGACTTTTTTCTGACCCGCTCTCCCCATTGATGTCTTGTGGGGATGTCAGTGCTTGTTTTTTGTGCGGTATGGAGTTTAAAAGCACCATATCGCATGCACAAGCCGGGTTTTTCAAAACTTGTAATGGCTGCGCTATAGGGGTTAAATAACGCAACTTTTGTTGCGTTAGTTAATTTCCCTATAGCGCGCATAACTCGTAATCTAGCTGATTGTTTGTTAGTAAGACACGAAGACAAGTGCTAGACAATGAAATTGTACGCATGTTACAATACATTCAATTTGTGTTGAAATACAGTATGTATGTTGCAACGTTACATTTATAAAATGCATGCATAGGTTTAGCAACTGAGGAAGCAATTGCTCAATTGAGCCTGCTCAAACAAAAGTTTACACTCTAAGGGATTATGAGTGGAGCGCAAACGTTTGCGGGAGAGCGATAAGGGGTTTATCGTGAGTGTTTTGCGAAAATAAAAAGTTGCACAAAACACATCAAAAATGCATTACAATAACTAACTCATTTGCAACAAATCAATTAGATAACAGTACACTGATTCAAATATCAGGTCACAGCAGTTCTCAACAGACCCCTGCATTTACCCCTAACTGCACCTTAAATTAACCCTTACTCTCCCTTACCATAAATATGCCTCACCATAACTTAACCCTAAGGACCCCTGTTAACCCTAACAGCCCCTAAATTAACCCCAAATAGTGCTGTGGAGCTCTATGATAATAGTTAATATTTATATGTAATATAATACCTTCAAGGTAAATAAAGCGGTTATCACTCATGGATAAAAAGTCTTTTGTTAGATAGGCAGATACAAAATTGTACATAGAACAGAGTATGCTGTGTGTTGTATGGGACCCACGCAACACTCAGCATACTCAGTTCAATGCACTGTGTTGTAGAGTAAGCAGTTGTCTCCCAGATAGTATATAGAACATCTGTGAAAGAGGGGTCCTATGTATATGAAACAATGTGTGTAAACCTTTACAAAACACAGCAGCCCTTGCTGCCAAGATTTTCAGTTGACATTTTGTTGTAGGAAGAGAACTTGTTTATAGGGACCATTATAGCAGGTTACCAGCCTCACAGCCACCCCACATATTGCTTTCTCCCCACAGATACCGCTGCACTTCAAAGGAACACTACACATTTCAACTTAAACCCTCAGTTGCAGTTTGCATACTGAGCTTTCACTGTGGGACTGTCACTGTATTAAACTTTATCCGCTAGATTTAGAGTTTTGTCGGTAAAGACCCGCGTAGCTAATGCTGCTTTTTTTCCCAATGCACCCTTAAGACAACGCTGGTATTTAGAGTTGTCTGAGGGGCTGCGTTAGGCTCAAAAAAGGGAGCGTTGAGCATAATTTAGCTCCACTTCAACCCTCAATACCAGCATTGCTTAAGGTAGCGGTAAGCAGCTAAAACGTGCTCATGCACGATATCCCCATAGGAAACAATGGGGCAGTTTGGGCTTAAAAAAAACCTAACACCTGCAAAAAAGCAGCGTTCACCTCCTAACGCAGCCCCATTGTTTCCTATGGGGAAACACTCTCTAAGTCTGCACCTAACACCCTAACATGAACCCTGAGTCTAAACACCCCTAACCTTACACTTATTAATCCCTAATCTGCCGCCCCCACTATCGCTGACACCTGCATTATATTATTAACCCCTAATCTGCCAATCCGGACACCGCTGCAACCTACATTATACCTATGAACCCCTAATCTGCTGCCCCTAACACCGCCGACCCCTATATTATATTTATTAACCCCTAATCTGCCCCCCCAACGTCGCCGCTACCTAAAATAAATGTATTAACCCCTAAATTGCCGCACTCCCGCCTCGCAAACACTATAATAAATAGTATTAACCTCTAATCTGCCCTCCCTAACATCGCCGCCACTTACCTACAATTATTAACCCCTAATTTCCCGCCCGCACCGTTTCCACTACTATAATAAAGTTATTAACCCCTAAACCTAACTCTAACCCTAACCCTAACACCCCCTAACATAAATATAATTTAAATGAAACGAAATAATATTCCTAAAATTAACTAAATTAATCATATTTAAAACTAAATACTTACCTATAAAATAAACCCTAATATAGCTACAATATAACTAATAATTACATTGTAGCTATTTTAGGATTTATATTTATTTTACAGGCAAATTTGTATTTATTTTAACTAGGTACAATAGCTATTAAATAGTTAAGAACTATTTAATAGCTACCTAGTTAAAATAAGTACAAAATGACCTGTAAAATAAATCCTAACCTAAGTTACAATTAAACCTAACACTACACTATCATTAAATTAATTAAATAAATTAACTACAATTACCTAAAATAAAATACAATAAAATAAACTATTCTATAATACAAAAAAAACAAATACTAAATTACAAAAAAATAAAAAAGAATTACAAGAAGTTTAAACTAATTACACCTAATCTAAGCCCCCTAATAAAATAAAAAGCCCCCCAAAATAAAAAATTCCCTACCCTATTCTAAATTACCAAAGTAATTAGCTCTTTTACCAGCCCTTAAAAGGCTTTTTGCGGGGCATTGCCCCAAAGTAATCAGCTCTTTTACCTGTAAAAAAAATACAATACCCCCCCCAACATTACAACCCACATACCCGTACTCTAACCCACCCAAACCCCCCTTAAAAAAACCTATCGCTAACCCCCTGAAGATCTCCCTACCTTGAGTCGTCTTCACCCAGCCGAGCCGAATTCTTCATCCAAGGTGCGAAGAGGAGGTCCTTGATCCGGTAGAAGTCTTCATCCAAGCGGCAAAGAAGAGGTCCTCCATCTGGTAGAAGTGTTCATCCAGGCGGCGTCTTCAATCTTCATCCATCCGGAGCGGAGCAGAGCCATCTTCAACGGAGCCGACGCGGAGCCATCCTCTTCAACCGACGACTTCCCGACGAATGAAGGTTCCTTTAATGGACGTCATCCAAGATGGCGTCCCTTCAATTTCGATTGGCTGATAGAATTCTATCAGCCAATCGGAATTAAGGTAGAAAAAATCTGATTGGCTGATGCAATCAGCCAATCAGATTGAAGTTCAATCCGATTGGCTGATCCAATCAACCAATCGTATTGAACTTGCATTCTATTGGCTGATCAGAACAGCCAATAGAATGCGAGTTCAATATGATTGGCTGATTGGATCAGCCAATCGGATTGAACTTCAATCTGATTGGCTGATTGAATCAGCCAATCAGATTTTTCCTACCAGCCAATCGGAATTCGAGGGACGCCATCTTGGATGACGTCATTTAAAGGACCAGGCATTCATCGTTAGTCCGTCGGCCAGGAAGGATGCTCCGCGCCAGAGGTCTTGAAGATGGAGCCGCTCCTCGTCGGATGGATGAAGATAGAAGATGCCGCTTGGATGAAGATGTCTGCCGGTCCGGATGTCCTCTTCTGCCCGGATAGGATGAAGACTTCTGCCGGTCTGGATGTCCTCTTCTGCCCCATCGGATGAAGACTTCGGCCCGGCTGGGTGAAGACGACTCAAGGTAGGGAGATATTCAGGGGGGTAGTGTTAGGTTTATTTAAGGGGGGTTTGGGTGGGTTAGAGTAGGGGTATGTGGGTGGTGGGTTTTAATGTTGGGGGAGTTGTATTTTTTTTTACAGGTAAAAGAGCTGATTACTTTGGGGCAATGCCCCGCAAAAAGACCTTTTAAGGGCTGGTAAAAGAGCTGGTTACTTGGTAATTTAGAATAGGGTAGGGCATTTTTTTTATTTTGGGGGGCTTTATTATTTTATTAGGGGGCCTAGATTAGGTGTAATTAGTTTAAACTTCTTGTAATTCTTTTTTATTTTTTGTAATTTAGTCTGTTTTTTTTTGTATTATAGAATAGTTTATTTTATTGTATTTTATTTTAGGTAATTGTAGGTAATTTATTTAATTAATTTAATGATAGTGTAGTGTTAGGTTTAATTGTAACTTAGGTTAGGATTTATTTTACATGTAATTTTGTACTTATTTTAACTAGGTAGCTATTAAATAGTTCTTAACTATTTAATAGCTATTGTACCTAGTTAAAATAAATACAAAGTTGCCTGTAAAATAAATATAAATCCGAAAATAGCTACAATGTAACTATTAGTTATATTGTAGCTATATTAGGGTTTATTTTATAGGTAAGTATTTAGTTTAAATAGGATTAATTTAGTTAATTTTAGGAATATTATTTTGTTTCATTTAAATTATATTTATGTTAGGGGGTGTTAGGGTTAGGGTTAGAGTTAGATTTAGGAGTTAATAACTTTATTATAGTAGCGGCGACGGTGCGGGTGGGAGATTAGGGGTTAATAATTGTAGGTAGGTGGAGGCGATGTTAGGGAGGGCAGATTAGGGGTTAATACTATTTATTATAGTGTTTGCGAGGTGGGAGTACGGCGGTTTAGGGGTTAATACATTTATTATAGTGGCAGCGAGGTCCGGTCGGCAGATTAGGGGTTAATAAGTGTAGTTAGGTAGCGGCGACTCTGGGGGGGGCAGATTAGGGGTTAATAAATATAATGTAGGTGTCGGCGATGTTAGGGGCAGCAGATTAGGGGTACATAGGTATAATGTAGGTGGCGGCGGTGTCCGGTCGGCAGATTAGGGGTTAAAAAATGTTATTATAGTGGCGGTGATGTGGGGGGGGGCTCGGTTTAGGGGTACATAGGTAGTTTATGGGTGTTAGTGTACTTTAGAGCACAGTAGTTAAGAGCTTTATATTCACGCGTTAGCCCATAAAGCTCTTAATTACTTTTTTTGTCGGTAGGAGTCTTGTCGGTAGAGGCTCTACCACTCACTTCTCCCAAGACTCCAAATACCGCGTTAGGCAGATCCCATTGAAAAGATAGGAAACGCAATTGGCGTAAGGGGATCTGCGGTAGCCTGGAATCGCGGTAGGGAAGTGAGCGTTAGACCCTTTCCTGCCTGACTCTAAATACCAGCCGGCGGTAAAAAGCAGCGTTAGGACCCCTTAACGCTGCTTTTGACGGCTAACGCAGAACTCTAAATCTAGGTGTATGTTTGCGCAAATATTAGGGAAATACAACATAGTACATAGAATAGAGTATGCTGCAGGTTGTATGAGACCCACACAACACGCAGCATACTCTATTCTATGTACTGTGCTGTTTGGATTGTCAGACAGTGACTCACGAGTAAGGAATTGGATCCCCAGAGCATCCGTAACAGGAGAATCTGCAGATCTGGCTCGCGCATCACGTGCTAAAAGGTGAACTGATGAATCGGTTCATGAACCGCTTCAGTTAAACGAACCGTCCAAAATGAACCGATTCATCAAGATGAATCGAACTTCCCATCACTAGCAATTAATAAATTGAGTCATTATTAGATGGAACAAGCACCTTAGACTCTGAGCAAGTGGTGTGTTTAAAATGCTGGTGCACTGTGCATACTTAAATATACATTTGAAACAGCTATAGCTTTTATTAGAAACATTT
Source organism: Bombina bombina (assembly GCF_027579735.1). Lineage (NCBI taxonomy): Eukaryota > Metazoa > Chordata > Amphibia > Anura > Bombinatoridae > Bombina > Bombina bombina. The sequence goes on from NC_069499.1 coordinate 356,097,490, forward strand.
TTGCTAATACATGTATAATATAAAAATGCTTCTATTAAAAACTGAAATGCATCCATGTGGATTTCAATTTTGGCTGGAATGTCCCTTTAAGTTTAGTTCAAAATTGGGCCCCCACTTTACACCAGCACTTACCCAATAGGCCTCTGACCCTGCTCCTTTGGGCTTTTTTACTGCTTCTGAAGCAGAAGACACACATCAGCTGCAGTCACCATTTTCAATATTAGCCATCAGTTCAGCATCTGCCTGCAACATTTGGACTCAAGTTTAAAAAAAAATAAAAAATGCTGGAGGGGGTGGAGGGTGGTTGGAGTGAGTATCAGTGTACTGGCGGGGTATTTTTTATTTACTAAACTTAATTGCATCACGCTATGGGAACCTGTAAAAACAATATAATAATTATATTTATACAAACAGGGAATTGTTTATATCTACTTCTGTGTTTATTTAATAGTTTTGCTCTTTATGTGGAGATTTTTAGCCAGATTGTTGCTACATGCACAGTGCTACATAAATCACCAGACACAAGACCTTATGTTTAAATGCCCAGAACTACCAAAAATGTGCATGTCAGGTTGTACAAGAGCGGGAGTTCCTGACTCCTGCGGATTAGGTTTTTATTTTAAATCAAAGTACCCTTTTGTAATGCATTGCAGCCAAGTGGCTCAGCAAAGTGTTCGTTAATATACATCTTCTGTAAAAACAACAGGAAATTATACAGAAAACATGAGTTAATAAATAAGATAAACAAAATCAGGGAAATTCCAGAGCATTTTAAAAAGCATTAGCAAAATGTATTACAATAGTTGCACGAAAAAAGGTTAAGTTAAAACTGTTAAACTGATGTTAAAAATAACAAATTACACACATTTGTGATGAAGATTCTCATTCTCTATAAGTGGACAGTGACATACTCAACAAGGTGTGTTTTTTTTTTAGTAGTTTTGTGTGTGGGGGGGGGGGCGGGGGGGATATAATTTATATGAAAAATGTATCACTGTAACTGTTTTCCTGTAATTTGCAGATATTCCACTCATATAGGTAGGCTGCATATTTAAGTATGTTGTAGACTGCGTCACCAAAACTATATGCTATATATTGCCTACTGGGATTAAGGTAGGAACACATTTATATCTGGCCTCTGAGCAGCCACAAGAAGGGAGACTAAGTAAAAACATGCAACCGGGTGTGCCCCTGGGACCCCTGTAGATATGATAACTTTTTATTTTTTAACAAATAAGTGCTTAATTGCAAATGTACAATATGCAATAAATTCAATTTATCTTAAGCTTATATAAATGACACAAGTTAGAGCTATTAAGCAGAAGGCATGAGAACAGATCCCTCATTTACAAAAACCTACACTGTACTTCACAATATTAAATTAGTAAATCACAGACAATTTGATAAAGTTTATTGAAAAATATAGTTCATGAAACATTTCTTCATTATAGGGACACTATAAACCAAAAACGGCATGGTCTAGTTTGTTAGAGCTTGTGATCTTTGCGTTATTGGCCATATCTTACTATGGGGTAGATTACAAGTTGAGCACAACCAGTGCAACCCTGAACTAAAAATAGTGCAAATCTGGTAATACAAGTAAATGGTAAAAAGACGTTTACCAGTGAATCTTAAGGCAGTCTAAACATAGATATTGACGGCAGATAAGAGCCATAGGCCCAGCAAGTCTGCCCCACCTTACCTAACAGTATAAACTTATCTAGTTCGTAGGATAGCCCTATGCTTGTCCCATGCATTTTTAAAGTCCCCCACAGTGTTTGTTGCTACTACCTCTTGAGGAAGTTTATTCCATAAATCAATCACTCTTTCTGTAAAGAAGTGCTTCCTCAAATTACTCCTGAATCTACTACCCTTTAGCTTGAGCTCATGACCCCTTGTTCTTGAATTTTCCATTTTATGTAAAATACCCACAGCCTCAGTTTTACTAAACCCTTTAATGTACTTGAAAGTTGCTATCATATCACCTCTTTCCCTTCTCTCCTCTAAGCTATACATATTTAGGTCATTGAGCCTATCCTGGTAAGTTTTATTTTTTAGACCATGTACCATTTTGGTAGCCCTCCTTTGCACAGATTCAAGTTTGTTAATATCCTTCTGAAGATATGGCCTCCAGAACTGCACACAATACTCAAGATGAGGCCTAACTAATGATCTATAAAGTGGCATAAGAACCTTACTATTTCTGCTGCAAATACCTCTACCAATACATCCAAGCATTCTGCTAGCCTTACTCGCTGCCTTACTACATTGTTTACTAAGTTTTAAATCATCTGAAATAATAATTCCCAAGTCCTGTTCCTCGTCTGTAACAGTCAGTAAAGTGTCATTGAGTCTGTAATTAACATTTGGATTTTTCTTCCCTAAATGCATTATTTTACACTTTGCTGTGTTAAACTTTAGATCCCAGTCGTTTGTCCAATCCTCCAATTGTTGTATATCACTTCTCATTTTGTCTACCCCCCCTGGAACATCCACTCTGTTGCAAATTTTTGTATCATCTGCAAAGAGACATACTTTCCCCTGTAGCCCTTTGCTGATATCGCAGATAAATATGTTAAACAAAACAGGCCCCAGAACTGACCCCTGAGGAACACCACTAGTAACAGCCCCCTCTGCTGAATGAACTCCATTTACTAAGACACTTTGTTTTCTGTCCTTAAGCCAGCATTCCACCCAGTTCACAATTTTTGAATCTAGACCAAGGAGATATAGTTTGTGAATAAGTTTATTGTGTGGGACGGTGTCAAATGCTTTGCTGAAATCTAGATATGCTACATCAACTGCTCCTCCCTTGTCTAATACTTTTGTTACATAATCAAAGAAGTCAATTAGATTAGTCTGACATGATCTCCCTGAAGTAAAACCATGCTGATTTTGGTCCTCTAAATTGTTTGTCTTTATGTAAGTCATAATTCTTTCCTTTAAGAGGCTTTCCATTAATTTCCCTACTACTGAAGTTAAACTAACTGGCCTGTAGTTGCCAGATTCTTCTCTACTGCCCTTTTTATGAAGAGGTATTACATTTGCTATTCTCCAATCATCTGGGACAGCTCCTGTTAATAGTGACTGATTAAACAGATCAGTTAATGGGACAGTTAGCACTGAACGAAGTTCTTTTAAAACCCTTGGATGAATATTATCAGGACCCACTGCCTTTGTAACATTTATTTTTGATAATGCTAACAAAACCTCATCCTCTGTAAAAAGATTACTGTTAAGCTTGTTTCTATTTTGCATAGCATTATTTACTGTGTCCTATACTTTCAATAGATAGCTTAGGGTGTGCTATTGTTGTTTATATTACAAGTGGTGAATTAGGTGATTCCTTACACAAAACAGTGCTGGAAAACTGAAGCTGACCCTAAGTAAAGTGTTAACTCTTGAATATATGCATACACATGAATAATATATATAAAAGTATTTCACTTATAGGTATACACATTAAGAGCCAGAGTACAAGGGGAGCGCTATTTAATGCACCTGCTTGAGCATTAACTGCGCTAGAAGTAAGCTTTTTGTGAGCATCAGGTTACACTTGTATTACAAGTTGAAAGTAAACTGTTTTTGCTTGTGTGCTTACCCGACGTACGTAAAAAGAGAGAAACTTACAATATCATGCATGCGATAACCTATTCCCCCACATAGAAATTCAATGGAGCATAAAAAGTGGAAGAAAATCCCCCTACTCGACGCACCCAAACCCGATTCCATATTTTCTCAAGTGCTCTAACCCAACATGAAAATATGAATAGTTCACATTTCATGTTCGTGTTCTTTACATAGAAGAATATGTTCTATTTATTTTATTTATATATATATATATATTGTATATTTGATGTTTTTTTGCACAAATATATATTTATACCTATATATATATGTATATTTATATATATATATAATATATGAAACAAGGAGCGCAAGGATCAATTTATCAAAGGGGTCAATTTATCAAAGTGCTAGTGGACATGATACGATGTAGCATATCATGTCCGCTGCACATCAAAAAATGCCGACAGCATATGCTGTCGCCATTTATCATTGCACAAGCAGTTTTGGTAAACTGCTTGTGCAATGCTGCCCCCTGCAGATTTGCAGCCAATCAGCCGCTAGCAGGGGGTGTCAATCAGCCCGATTGTATAGAATCGCGCGGATTGAAGACCACAGCCTCAGAGGCAGCGGATAAGTTATGGAGCAGCGGTCTTTAGGCTCACACGGAAACAGGGGATTCGGCCCCTAAGAGTAGTAGATAAAAAATTACAAATTACAAATTACAAATTTGAATTATAGACAAATTAACACACACAAGTTTTAACCTAATAAAAAATATTCATGAGGTATGAAATCCCCGGTCCTCGGTTTTCCACCTGTCATAGGTCGCTCTAGGGTCACTTTGCGTCCCCTCGATCCCTTGCTATAGGACACTGTTACTCTCATGGTATTATCGACACTGGATACGACACTGGATACGACACTGGATACGTTGTATTTACATTTTTTTATGTATTTTTAAATAGATATTCCTATATATATATATATATATATATATATATATATATATATATATATATATATGTATACCTATGTTTAATCCTGTATATATATATATATATATATATATATATGTGTGTGTGTGTGTGTGTGTGTGTGTATAAAAATATTTATTTATGCAAAAAATCATATATATATATATATATATATATATATATATATATATATAAATATGTATTTATGAATAAATAGAATATATTATTCTTTGTGAAGAACATTGGAATGTGAAATATTCATATTTTCATGTCGGTTTAGTGCACTTGAGAATATTCAGTCGAGTTTGTGCACGAGTAGGGTGTTACATTTTTTTCAGCTTTTTTTGCTCTATTGACTTCTAGGGGGAATAGGTTATCGCAATATTTGATGTTCGGCTTTTTATGCTTATCGGGTTAGCGCCCAAGCGACAACTGTTTACTTTGTACGAGTGCAAACCGACGCGCACAGAAAGCTTCTAATGCAGTCAATGCTCGAGTGGGAGCGTTAAATAATACTCCACTTGTAATGTGGCTCTTAATGGGGTTGATTTTGGGGTATATATTTTAGGGGGTGTTAATGTTAAAAGTTAACTTGTAGTAGGGGTCACATAATAAGATAATTTGTGGTGGAAGGGTCATGGGCATGATGGTCGATAGTGTCACACACTGTCCCCCCAAAGGCTCAAGGTTAGCCCCACTGTATTTTTCACAAGTAAACAATCATTTTACTCACTGGCTGCCAGTAACAAATTAATAATTTTACTTTTTTGTTTTCCAGTAACTCACAAAAACTAGAGATTTGACTGCCTTGATGGACCCTTGCTTCTTTTTGCTCTATATTTGTAATGCATTGAGGCATGGATGGCATTTTACTTTCAGCTGACACCCAGGGACTTAACAGATCTGGTCATTTAAGTGCTGGACTGTTCAGTTTAATACTGGATACCTGCCAACCCTAATTTGAGTAATGTATGGCCCCGTAAGCGTTGGAACTTAGTGGGAGGGGCCCCTTGACCTATGGGGAGGAGTAAGGCCCCTTTGGGAGGATAAGGGGGCATGGTTTAGAAAGGGGTACTTAAGATGTAGGGCGGAGTTTGGGCAAGATTAGAAAAATATTCTTGCCATGAAGTATCAGGTGTTAGGGCATTGAATCTTTAAGCTCACCAAGCTTTTACCATCCTAAATTTAAGTCTGGTAGCTCGCAGACAGATCCCGGCCTCTACTCCTGGCAGAAGTTCATCAGATTCGAGGTCTGCGGCTGATGAGAGGGGCCCTGATTGGTGGAGACAGCAGCTAGGCAGGACGATCGTGGCCGAGATTATTCATAGCAGGGAAGCCGCTTCAGTGGTTTAGGTCCTGCCCCTTGCGGCGCTCTCAGCCGCGTGAAGACACAGCCCAGAGCTAAGTGCAGCTGGATGCCAATGGAGAGGGATCTCTAGCGGTTATGCGAGGAAGGAACCGGAGTCATCGGATTACTCATCGGAGGCCGCATTGGATTCTCAGCGGGAGGTACGTCAACTCAGGAAAGTGGCGGTAGACATCCACGTGGCTCATACGGATGTCCCAGGTGAGGTTGTTACAGGACCTGGGACACGGCCTGGTGGGGCCTGATGAGGAAGGGCTTGCAACGGTATTTGGTGAGCATGTTAGGACAGATGGCTCTTGGGAGCCTGTTAGCACTGGGAGCATTAGGAAAGTAGCAGATAAGCAGGGTGGGGAGGTTTTTTATTATTTGTAGTCTCTTGGCCTAATACAGGGAATGTGGGTATGGGTTGCTTTACTGCTGTGGGCTTCAGAGGCAGATATAGGCCCCTTATAGGTTGAGGATGTATATCGCTTCTTGTGGTACATGGGGAAGGAGCCCATTTCTGTCCCTACAGTTGCTGGGGGTGGCATGAACTGGTAGGCCTCTCCCTAGGTCTTTAGGCAGCCTGGCCTTCTCACTATCATAGAGGCATGGTATTAGGAAGGGCTCCAGGGAGAGGGGTGCCTCTAGTGTTAGTAATGGATCCAGTGAACATTGAATCTTTCACAAGCTCCTGGGAATGGGGAAGATGTAGTCAAACCTACACCTGTTTTGAGAGTATGGTTTGGTTTGTATTTGAAGTGCCATAAAACAGGTTGAGATATGTCCATATCCTAAAAGGGCTAAATAAGTAACAACAGTTTACAAAAATTAAAAAAACTAAATTTTTAAAAAAAAAATAAAAATAATTGATGGCAGGTATTTTTAAGTAATTTTAAAAATGAAGAACATTTAGTTACAAAGCTGTGCTGTCTGGAGCAGCCAACTCCACCCCCCATATCAGTGTTTAGACAGAGGCATTGTATTTCAACTGAGTTCACAGCTTCTAGGCATGCCCCAGAAGATAATCCCTATTCACTTCTGCAATTTACCAAAGTATAGGTGGCTTTAGCTACAGCCATGAAATGTACTGTGTGGGGGGAATTATAGCTCCCAAGTCAGAAAAGAAACAGAAAGGGTTCATGGCGAGGTGTTGTAGTATAGATTTGCAGGTAAAGTAATTAAAGTACATATTATATTATTTCATTTTGTCTCTATCCGAATTTGTTTTATGTCCCTTTAAGTAGGGTAATTCAGCCTCCGTATTCAGTCTTTTCTGGGGAGGAGCTTGGGTTTGTGGGAGGTCCTGTTGATGTTGTGGCTTAATGCTGGTGCTAACATAATTTTTCTCACAGCAGGTGTGGAGTCGGGCTCTAAGGTTTTCTTCAATCGTACAATAGGTGGAGGTGTGTCCTAATGATGGCGGGGAGGAAGACTCCTTCCGCCTAGCAGATTTACGGACGGTGGCTATTCGTCTGTACCTGGGAGATGGTTCAGTGTTGGGCGAGGCCCTCACGTCCTTGGTTGTGGTGCCTTTGGGCCGTTTTCATTCTTCTGGAAGGGTGTCAGAATCTGTGGGATCAACTCGGGACTGGTAAGCTACACAGGATCCCAGGGATTGACAGTGGTGGCATGTGAGATAAGCCTTGTGCCCCTCCTAGATAGGGGTCTGGGTGTCAGGCAGGTTGGTTTGCTTGGCGGCGATAGGGCTCCCTTTAAATTTGTTAGAAGGATTATGGGACTTTTTTGAGTGGGCTGAAGGCCTCGGCAGTTTCTTTTCCTCCTCAACCTGAGGTTCGGGAGTGTGGCACAGTTGGCATTTGCTGCCCCGCTAAGCTCACAAATGGAGGTTAAAAAAACTCTACCATGGGAGGGGGGGAAATATAAGTGCGGATCTCCCTCTGTTGGCCGGAGCTCAAGTCGGTTAGGTTCAATTGGTTGTGTAGGTGTCGCTCCAGGTCTTGATTCTGATTTATTGGGCCCTTGGGATTTGCATTTGACCAAGGGGACCAAGGAAGGGAGTTGTAGAAGGGAATATATGGAGTTTGTTTGCTTCACTAGGAACAATTATTGGAGGTCTCAGATATGGGGTGGTACCAGAAAGTGCCTAGTACCTTTCCTACTTGGTTCCAAGTTATTGTTATCTGCAATGGTGTTATGGTAAAAAATGAAAATGTAAAAAAAAAAAAAAAAATTCAGCCCAAGGAACGCCTCTTTGTTTTTATCTAGGCAAAATTTGCGGCCAATCAACGTACCTATGGGGGGGGGGGTATGGCTTGGTGGGTCTATGACAAGCATTTTCATCAACGGCTTGCTGACAAGCCTGAAATGAAAGGGGACAACTGTGACGTGGGTCTATGGTTGAAGGTGATGAAGCCTCTTAGAGCTTCTCAGCCCCTTCGGGCAGCTGCCAATGGACTGGCTTCGGCCATTTTGCTGGAAAATAACAGAAGGTGTTTCTCTTTTGTGTTTACTGAAGGGCAATGTAAATGGGGTAACTCTTGTGTGTTTTGGCACGAGTACTCTGGTGGCGCAGGTGCCCACTCGTTCGCACAATGCTTCGGAAAAGGGATGTCAACAGGTGTCCACGTTTTGCCCGGAGATAGGGCGGTGCCGTATCTGGGGTGGAGATATAATGCCCTGGTTAGGTCGCTGCACTAATGACAGGGGTTGTTGGACAGCTGGGTTATTCTTGGTTTTACGTGTGGGTTTTTTGTTATCCCTTCATTTCTCCCCTAGGAATGTGTCCCCATGCGGGAGCCTGGAGAATCCGGATAATACACCTCTTGTCATTTCCGGAAGGAATTTCTGTTAATTACAGTATATCGGCTGGACTGGTCCAGTGAAATGTGCATCTTTTTAAACCGCAATCATCTTGATGCGGTGGGTTGGGAGGCGAGCTTTTCTGTCTTAAGTGGACATTGAGGCAGCCTCCCTGTTATTACGGGCAACTGGCTTCTCATTGGTTCCTTGGTTGTTGTTTTTGGGGGCAGCTCCTTCGTGGATCTGTACTTCCCCACGTGGTGGGCATTTTCTTGCTTTCTATTCAAGAGCTTTAGCACCTTTTGGAGTGAATGGTCAAGGAACAATTAGGTCTGTCGTCTGTTGGCCATTATTTGGTTGATTTTTATTTGTCGGACCCTCGAGCTCAGCGGTCTGAAGTTTTTTCAGTATTCATGGATTGTAGTCTACCGAGCTGCAAAGTCGAGGGCTGCTTAACTTAATCCAGGATTTTCTTTCAGTTAAAAAGGGTCACATGGGTTGAAAGACAATAGTTGACTTTTCTATGCCATATTATCCCGGTGGGGAGAGTTTATGTAGGCTCTCCATGGCTATGCAGGGATTAGCTTGCAACATCATTTCTTACAGGTGGTTATTCTTGGAAAGGAGTGGTGCATTTTTGGGATGGCCTTAGATATGAAAGGGAATGGGTCGGTTACAAAACTTGGTGTCCTTTGAATTGTTCAATATTTGGTTTTTTTTATTTGTGTGGTGTTCGAGTTTGAGGATGGGTCTGTGTTATTCCCCTCGGTTAACATGGGGGTTGTATCAGCTAGTTTGCATGACGTTGAATGTGTTAATAAGGGCACAACTCATACTGGGGGTACAGATTTCTATTGCCAACGCGCTTTCTTGATTGCAGTGGTGATAATTTTGAGAGCTGATTCCTATGTCGGTCAGGGTGGGGAAGGGCGCCTCGGATTCATGTGGGGTCCTGGGAACGGAGGACTTGCCGATATATTAAGGGCTTCCTTAGCTCTGAGTTCTTTAAATGGCTATTCCAAAGTGTGGAACGAATGGGAGTAATTGATACTGGGGTGTGGGATGGGGGACTCGGCATGACAGAGGGTGTGGCTTGAGTGGCTAGGGATTTGGAAGCTCTGTCAGCTTTCCCTCCTGCAGTGGAAAATTGTTTGGTTGCTTTGGCATTCTGTTTCAAATAGTTGAATTTGGTTGACATGACAATTGATTTTGTATTTGTCAGAAGCTTTTGATGGGCTGAAGAAGAACAGGAGTAAGGGTGATGGTTGTCACCCATTGTCTTTTCGTTGTTGAGGCGATTGTGGGATGTGCCGTGGGTGGTCTGTGACTCTGCTTACAAGGTGGTGAATTTTCAGACAGCTTTCTTTGGCCTTTTTTTGTGCTTTCACATCTCTGAGTCAATTAATATGTCTCAGGGTCCCAAGGGGTTTTTGACTGTGGCGGAGATGGTTGTTACAGATTCGCAAGTGTCCATCTTTTGCGTTAATCCACAATGGATCAGTTTGGGTGACAGCACTTCCATTGTCTGTTCCCTACGGGGATCGAGGTTTGCACATGTTTTTGCAGCAGGTTGACGGCAGTGCTCTGTCATATTTTTTCAGGATTTGGGGCGGCGGCTGAGGTTTCTTCATTGGGTTGAAGGGATGATGCCTTTCGGTGTGTTGGTATGTGGAATCCTAGCGGGTTCGGTTGTTATGTTCGTCCTCAGCTGACGGTTTAGTTTATCTTTGCAGTGTGGTTTTCTTTTCCAGATCTGACTAATGTTGGGTGGTGGTCCACTCTTTTATTCACTGGGTTAGGAGAACAGCTGCGAGCAAAGAGGATGGCTTCCAGCTTGTTTTTGGAAAAGAAAGGCTTTGTTTAGGTGGGTCGGAATACGTGGCCTTTGTTGGGTTTACAATTCTGCTGTCCGGGGTGGAGCAGTTGAGGTGCGTCCATCCTCTCTACATACTTGTTGTCATGTAGGTGGCAATGACTTGGGAGGTTTGCATCAGAAGGTGATGGTATGGAGTATTGAGGACTTGGTGGGGTTGAAGGCGTTATTTACTGACTTGTTGGTTGTGTGGTCCAACATGTTTCCATGTTCTTCTGGCATGCAGCCTGGGGTCAGTCTTGTTTAAATAATAGTGGATGTGAAACTCACGAATTGGTGGCTTCCCTTTTAAGGTGAATTGGTGGGGCGTTTGTCCGTCATGATGATTTTGTGGATGCCGGGTGGTGAATTCCATATGGGAGATGGTTTTCGCTTGATTGTAGTTGGGCTTCGGCTCTTCATTCTGGAAAATCAGCAGAGGCTGAAATTGCTGATGTGTGGTGTGGCAGAACTGGGTGGGGGTGTCCACCCAGTTTTTGGCAGGTGTGCTAGTCATCATCATTTTCAGACCATGGCAAAGTACAAGGTTTTGGTAGCCTCCCCAAGGGGTGGGAGAGCTGGATAATTAGCTACTTGGGCATGGGGTCCCTTGGAGCTGGTTAGAAGGTCATAAAAGGAACGGACTTAGTATCTTGCTATGTCCAGCTGGAATTAAGATGGCCTGGTCTAAATAAGTTAAGGTGAAAGAGGTTATGTTAAAAAATTGGGGCTAGCACAAAAATCAAGTTTAATTGAATTGAAACAAGATGTTTTAATTTTTGTTATTTATAAATATGATTTAAAATATAAGAGTTATTTAATAAACAGGCTGTGGCCAGATTTTATCCAAGAATTGTTGTGTTTGTCTTTATTTATGTGTGAAGTGTTGTAAAATGGTTATTTGGTTAAGGGCTGGTAAATTGACGACTCAATAGGTCATGCATGGCCCTGTAAGCGTTGGAACTTAGCGGGAGGGGCCCCTTGACCTATGGGGAGGAGTAAGGCCCCTTTGGGAGGATAAGGGGGCATGGTTTAGAAAGGGGTACTTACATACTAACCCCAAATTCGTTAGCTTCTTAAAAGCATCTTGGCAGCAATATTATTCGGAGAATATAAGTTATCTAAATAAACTTGAAATTCTTTGGGAAGCCTATAAAGCAGTATTACGGGGAGAGATTCAATCGTTTGTGAGTATAGGAAAAAAAAAGAGGAGTGCACGAGAAACTCAAATTACAAATCAAGTTAGGAATTCGTACAGAAAATATTGTTTAAACCGCACGGCGGCTAATTGGGGAAAATATAAAGATAATAGAGAGAGATCTCTTCCTTAAACAAAAACTAGTTGAGGAAGAAGCAAAAATAAACCTTTACTTTAGAGGTGTCCACGGCTGCTCGGCCAAATATCTGGCCAGGCTTACCAAAGCCAGAAAAAGGAAAAATCTTATCCTTGCTATTCAAACAGATAAAGGTAGGTCTACGGAAACTAAATACATCTTAGAAACCTTTTACACTTACTATCAACAGCTTTATTCCGCAATGGAAATTGATAATGCGAATCTGGATATCTTTTGGAATTCGATAAAGATACCTAAACTCTCTGGGGAGGATCTAATAGCAATTAATGCCCCAATCTCTACGGAAGAAATTCGAAAAGCCATAGATAACTTAAAGCTGAATAAAGCCGCAGGACCAGACGGATTTCCTGCTGAGTTTTATAGATGTATGGGTGAAGATATTTTGTTGATGTTTGAAAAACTTTTTAATTTTTATTATTGTACAAAGAATCCTATTTCAAGCTACTTTTCAGCTGCAAATATCTCACTTATCTTAAAGAAAGGTAGAAATTCTGAAGATCCGGCCTCATACAGACCAATCTCTGTTTTAAACATAGATTACAAACTATTAATGTCTATTATTGCTTCGAGATTGTCTATCTGTCTGTATAAAATTATCCATCCGGCTCAAACTGGTTTTATGGTTAATAGAAACCCAACAAAAATATCCGTAAACTAATTAATTTCTTAGATTATGCTTGGAATGTGGATCAGGGTAAAAAGAAACCTTTATGGCAGGATGTGGCTATTCTTTCCCTGGATGCTGTTAAAGCATTTGATTCTATCGTGTGGGAGTATTTATTCAGGACATTAGAGCAGTTTGGGTTTAATGGAGAATTTGTACAATTTATCCATAGGTTATATCATAATCCAATTTCTTTTTTACTTATTAATGGTTCGCGATCCGCTAAAATCACATTACAGAGAGGCACTAGACAGGGGTGTCCACTGTCCCCTGGGCTTTTTAATATTGCGTTGGAACCTCTAGCAATACGATTTAGAGAGGCTTTATGCGGAGTCCCGTTTGGCACACAGTATCTTAAAACATTGTTATATGCTGATGATGTCTTAGTATTTTTAGTCAATATGCAACAGGCTATACCGTCTGTCTTACAAATCTTGAAAACCTTTAGTTCTTTCTCTGGGTATAAGATAAATCTTGAAAAAAGCAAACTACTATGTTTTAATAACACACAGATAGTAGTCCCTAATGTCCCATTTAAACGAGTTGACGCCATTAAATATTTAGGTTTAGTCTTACATAAAAATCCCTCTTTTTGGTATAAAGATAACTTTGGGCCACTATTCAAAAAGATTGAAGCAGACATACAACTCTGGGCTGCGTTTCCATTATCTTTGATAGCACAAGTCAATTTAATTAAATCTATTATCTTTCCATGTTTGCTATATCCACTTCAGAATCTTCCGCTATTTATATTAAATAAAGATCTGAAATTAATTAATGCTTTATTTCCAAATTCATTTGGAATAATAAAAAAACCTCGAATTGCCCTTGTAAGACTAATGCAAAGCACTGGCGTAGCAGGACTCGCTCTTCCTAATCTTAAACTGTATAATCTGGCCGCCTTGGTTAAAATAGCGATAGATTGGCTCTCAGGATCTAACATAGTTGCATTGGAAGAAATAAAATCCTCTCTAATTGTGCCGTTTTCTTTAAAAGCTATTTTACATGTACAAGTACAGAAATTGCCTCAGAATGTGAGCTGTCTTATTTCCATTAAGAATATAGTTCAGGCATGGCAAAAATTTTGTGGAATTTTAGAGTTAGATTACTCTGTTTCAGAATTTCTACCGATCTTATGTAATCCAGGTTTTCTTCCAGGTATATATCAGAGAGTTTTTAAAGACTGGGCTGAAAAAGGGTTATGCTATGTAAAACAACTATTTGATGAAAACTATCAATTGTTATCTACGGAGGCTATCTTTAGTAAATACGTATTCCCTAGATCCAGTTTATTTGCTTACTTTCAAATCCGTCATTTCATTTCAGAGCAGAATTGGCTGGCTCCATCTTTTGTGGACTGGTCGGATATTAAGCTCTGTATACAAAAATTCACATCAGGGGACTCTTCGATTTCCCTGATGTATGATATTATGTTGAATAAACAGAGCTTGCCTATCTGGGATATTATCTGTAAATTTTGGTCACCCTTAATTCCTTCGGTAGAGCACGGGACAATTAAACAGAGTTTTGAGTCAATACGCAAATGTAAAGTCCCGGTGGCCTGGAATGAATCACATATGAAATTGATTAACAACTTTTACCTTTCACCACGGAAATTAACTAAGTTCTATCCATCCATGGTTAATCTATGTCCACGTTGCGCACATACTAGAGCTGATACACTGCATATGTTCTGGACTTGCCCTAAAGTTAGACAACTGTGGTTGAAAATTATTTACTGGTTCAATAAATTATATAAAGTTACAATAGGCCTATCTGCGGAGGATATTATCTTTTTATCTCCACTAAAAGATGCTTTCAATAGCAGTACTATAAATAGACTAAATACAATAATACTGGCAGTTAGATATTGTATACTTAAAAATTGGAAAGCTAGAGCTGTACCAGGATTAGCCACCGTCTTTAAAATACTTCAAGATCAAATTCTTTTTGAATCATACCATCTCCATGATGCTTCTGAGAATAGAATTAAGAAGTTTCTTTGGAGATGGTCCCCTGTTATTCTATCCTATCCAGTTACGCTCCAAAAAATGATCCTCTCCCCTTTTCTATCATCAGTGAGCTTTGCGGAACTGACCCTATTAAATATTTTTCCGTATACTTGGATAGAGTAGCCTAGTCGGGAACATCATGAGTGATAGCTGAGGGGGGGGCGGGGGGGGGGGGAGAGGAGGGGGGGAACACTCTTTTTTTTTTTTTTTTCTGTCTTATTCTGTTATTGTCTTGTCTCGTTTTATGGTCATTTATCTGCTAATTATATACTTTCTTAAGGAAGGACTAGGAAAGGAGTCAGAGCTCGAGGACCGTATTAGTTTAGTGCCTACTAAAAGGATTCTATTTAGTAGATTTGGTATTGATGGTAATCTGTTTTAAACATATCCTTTAAAAGTTATGATGGGAGCTGGACCCTTTCATCTTTTGGAAGTTACTTCTGTATGATTTGTATTCTTAAGTTGTTATTGTTTTTTTTTTCTTTGTGGTGTGTACTTGATAAAGAGAAAACAATAAATAAAATTAAAAAAAAAAAAAAGAAACAAAAAAAGAAAAGAAAGGGGTACTTAAGATGTAAGGCGGAGTTTGGGCAAGATTAGAAAAATATTCTTGCCATGAAGTATCAGGTGTTAGGGCATTGAATCTTCCCTCCCTCCCTGTGTTTTTATGGTTTTTTATTGTCACAGCAGGCGGGTGTGCTAGTCATCATCATTTTCAGACCATGGCAAAGTACAAGGTTTTGGTAGCCTCCCCAAGGGGTGGGAGAGCTGGATAATTAGCTACTTGGGCATGGGGTCCCTTGGAGCTGGTTAGAAGGTCATAAAAGGAACGGACTTAGTATCTTGCTATGTCCAGCTGGAATTAAGACGGCCTGGTCTAAATAAGTTAAGGTGAAAGAGGTTATGTTAAAAAATTGGGGCTAGCACAAAAATCAAGTTTAATTGAATTGAAACAAGATGTTTTAATTTTTGTTATTTATAAATATGATTTAAAATATAAGAGTTATTTAATAAACAGGCTGTGGCCAGATTTTATCCAAGAATTGTTGTGTTTGTCTTTATTTATATGTGAAGTGTTGTAATATGATTATTTGGTTAAGGGCCGGTAAATTGACTACTTAATAGGTCATGACTCCATTACAGCAACTTCCCTAAGATATAGGCATTATAAGCTAGAACCTAATGTTTTGCTTGAAGCTGTCATAACTATGGCTCAGTTTGCTATATTTTTAATATTGGTGTAGAAAAGAAAAAATAAATACATAACATTTTTCATCATAAATGTGCTGAACTTTGAATATCTGTAATGTGCAGATCATTGTGAATGAAAAATATGACTACATCCCTAATTTATACCCACAATTACTATACATTTGTTCCTGTTAATGGTTGTTTCATGACTCCATGACGTTTACATTTTTATTGCATCTTTGTGGTTTCCTCATTTTGAATTACATTTCCTCTAGTAGCGGCATGAGGTAATAAGGAAGATAAAGGTCAGCAGAGGGATAGAGCAAAGGTTAAATGACCCAATGTATGATCTGACATTTGTGAAACATTTTGTAAAACTGACTTCCATTCAGTACCCACTGCTTTTACTTTTGGCTGAAGGCAAATATATATATAGGAGTCACCCTAACCCAGCCTGGAGTGGTGCTGATGTGGCCTGGCAGCAGGTACATGTACCACATAAGGTTGCAGTAATGCATTCCCCTTCAAATTTCTTCCAGTGTCATTGCACTGAGGCTGGGGATGAAGGCTGATGCTGGGTCTATGGCTGTTGTGGTTACTCTTTGGAAATGCATCATTTAAAACCCCCGATATGTGATCTGTATAGTTCTTGATAGTTAATGTTTTTTTCTCCTGGATTGTTCCTGGCCCCATGGACTGTCTCTCTTGTTTTCCAGTACTGTTCTCTGGTGCTGACTGCCTCCCTGGTACTTTATCCTCTGGCTTGTTTATAGACTCTGAGTTTTCCCTCCTGTTCTAGTGCCCCTTTAGGTTTAGACTATTGTCCTGTGCTGACCTCTTGCCTGATATTTAACCTTCAACTTGTTTTCTTCTTGTTCCTTCATCTTTATTCTATGAGTTACCTGGCTCTGGCCCCTGGCTGGCTTGCTTTACCTTAATTTATTACATAACTAATGGTGCTCACTGAGCAACTTGCAAACCTTACAGAGATTGCCCAAGAATTGCAAACCTGCTAGTCTATCCTACTACAACATGCAGAAGGTTTAAAAGCTGAAGCCCCCTCCTCCAAGACCCTTGCAGCCCAACCTCCACTTACTCCAATGAATGTTTCTGCCAAAGATTTGCCTAATCTTTAAACTTCTATCCCATTGCCATACAAATTTGCCAAGGATTGCTTTAAAGAAACATGAAACCCAAAATATTACTTTTATGAGCTAGACAGAGAATATCATTTTAAACTCTATTCCAATTACTTCTATTATCTAATTTGCTTTGTTCTCTTGGTATCCTAGGTAGGCTCCTGAGCTGAGAGCTAGCTGCTGATTGGTGGCTGTACATATATACCGGCTATCATTGTCTTAAAGATGTGCTCAGCTAGCTTCCAGTATTGCAATTCTGCTCTTTCAACAAAGGATACCAAGAGAATGAAGCAAAATTGATAACAGAAGTAAATTGGAAAGTTGTTAAAAATGGTTTGTTACATATGAATCATGAAAGAAACATTTTGGGCATGTTTTAGGTAAAAAAAAGTATTTTTCATGATATTAATATATCATATAAGACTGTATCCACTGCTTTACAGTTTTACATAACAGCATTTCTTTATGTTTGAAATGCTAAACATATAATGCATTTATGAAAAACTATAACGTCACTCTTTTCTATAACATATTACTATCATGAAAAATAAATATTATTTCTAAAAAGAAAAAAATGCAAAACCTTTTTAAAAACACTACAATACTTAAAATACATAGTATAGCGGTATACAATAAAACATATAAATGAAATATTGTGGGCTAGATTACAAGTGAAGTGCTAACTAGCGCTTCCGCTAGCGCGCCAATTGCGCTAGCGTTAAGTCATTTGCGTGAGTCATGTTGCACTGGTAGTACAAGTTAAAAGTACAAAATTATTGCTCAAGTGCTAACGCTACTGGCAAAAGGGACCTACCGCTAGTGCAAAAACCTACTGCTCCATAGAAGGCAATGGAGCAAAAAAGTGTGAAAAAAACACCCTACTTGAGCACTAACCCAAATCACTATAAACCCCTACTCTAATAACGCCTAAATCGCCACATAGCCCACCACAAAGTTCCCACTATTAACCCCTAAACCACCATCCTCCCATGCCGCAAAATAGACAGCTAAACTATTAACCCCTAAACCACCATCACCCCACATCACAAAGTACCTAAAGACACTATTAACCCCTAAACCACCAGCCATAAGCTAACATCCAAACCCCCTAACCTAACACCTGCTAACAACCCAAATTTAAAAACACAAAAACTAAAAAAATAAATCCTAACTACCTTGAAAAAAATTAAAAACTTACCTGTAAAAATAAATAAAACCTAAGCTTTCCTTTAAATAGAAATCTACATTACTAAAAAAAAAAAAAACTACCATTACTAAAAAAAGAAAAACAACCATTAACATTACAAAAAATAAAAAAATCTAACATTACAGAAAATTAAAAAGTAATTATCAAAAAATAAATAAAAGAAATAATTCTATTTTTCTAATGCCCCTTAAAAAAAAACTACTCCAAAATAAAAAAGCCTTATTTTAAAACTAAAACTACCAATAGCACTTTAAAGGGCCTTTTGTAGGGCATTGCCCTAAAGCGAATCAGCTCTTTTGTGAAAAAAAAAAATAACCTCCTAACACTACACCCCCCAAAATAAAAAACCTATCTAAAAAAACTAAATTACAAAGTGCCCTGAAAAGGGCATTCAGCTCTTTTGCTGCCCATTAAAAAAAAACAACTAATACTAACCTTCAAGTTGCTACTCACCAATGATGATGGCGGCATCGCTCCATCTTCGTTCTGGCAGTGGTCCTTCTTCATTCATCTTCTTATCTTCTTCCCAGCGGTCCATCTTCTTCTGGAGACCTCATGAAGAGGACCTCCGCATTGAAGTTCTGAAGAAGAAGGCCAACGTTGTCGCCTCCACGGGGATGAAGTTAGAAGATGCCGGGATGAAGTTAGAAGATGGAATAGACATCATTCCTTTTGCCAGATTCCATCTCAGACCACTTTAGCTGTGCATGCTGAGTCAGTGGAACGGCAATCATTCAGATCTCTCTCAATAGATTTCTCTGGACAACCAGTCGAGAGAATCGCTCTTTTGTTGGTTCTGTCCAGATCACCTGTCCCAAGGGACATCCTTCTTAAAACCATCCTGGGAGATTGTGACTACAGACGCAAGTCTCTCAGGATGGGGAGCTGTTTGGGGTGCCAGGAAGGCACAGAGCCTGTGGTCTCAAGAGAAATCCTTCCTCCCGATCAACATTTTGGAACTTTGAGCGATCTTCAATGCTCTGAAGGCTTGGCCTCTTCTGGGTTTCTTCCCTGTTTATCAGATTCCAATCAGACAACATTACCTTGGTGACTTACATCAACCATCAGGGGGGAGAGAGGAACACCCTAGCAATTAGGGAAGTATCTCGGATTCTGGAATGGGCGGATGCCCACAACTGCTCACTGTCAGTGATCTACATTCCGGGTGTGGACAACTGGGAAGCGAATTTCCTCAGCAATCCTTACATCCGGGGGAATGGTCTCTCCACCCCGAGGTGTTTGCGGAGATTTGCAAGAGATGGGGGACGCCAGAGATATCATGGCATCCCGGCTCAATTCCAAGCTACCCAGATATGGGTCGCGGTCCAGGGATCCTCATGCAGAGCTAATAGATGCATTAACAGTACCTTGAAAGTTTAAGCTGATTTACATTTTTCTGCCGTTACCACTTCTCCCTCATGTAGTGGCCCGCATCAAGCAGGAGCAAGCATCAGTGATTCTAATTTCTCCATCGTGGCCGTGAAGGATGTGGTTCTCGGACCTGGTGGGGATGTCCTCATCTCCTCCATGGAGGTTACCTTGTCGCAGGGATCAGCTGGAACAGGGTCCTTTTGTTCATCAAAATCTAGATTCTCTTAGGCTGACTGCGTGGAGATTGAACGCTTGGTCCTCGCCAAGAGGGGTTTCTATGAGAGTGTTATTGATACTTTCATTCAAGCTCATAAGCCGGTTACTCGTCGCATCTATCATAAGGTGTGGAGGACCTACTTATTCTGGTGTGAAGAACGTGGATTCCCCTGGCATAAGGTCAGGGTTTCCAGGATTCTTTCTTTTCTCCAGGATGGCCTGGAGAAGGGCCTTTCTGCTAGTTCCCTTAAGGGACAGATTTTGGCCCAATCTGTTTTACTGCACAAGAGGCTCGCTGAGCTTCCAGATGTTCAGTCTTTTGTTCGTGCTCTGACTAGAATCAGGCCAGTGTTTAGATCTATAGCTCCTCCTTGGAGTTTAAATCTTGTTCTTAAGGTTTTGCAGAGGGCTCTGTTTGAGTCTATGCATGTAGTTGACATTAAATTACTGTCTTGGAAGGTTATTTTTCTACTGGCTATTGCTTCGGCGCACAGAGTATCTGAGATTGCTGCCTTGCAATGTGAGCCCCCTTACCTAGTATTCTATGCTGATAGGGCTGTTCTTCGTACTGGGTTAGGTTTTCTTCCTAAGGTCGTTTCAGATTGCAACATCAATCAGGAGATTGTGTTGCCTTCCTTGTGTCCTAATCCTTCTTCCTCGAAGGAGCGGTTACTTCATAATTTGGACGTGGTTCGGGCCTTGAAGTTCTATCTTCAGGCTAGGAAGGATTTTAGACAGATGAAGCGAATTTCCTCAGCAATCCTTACATCCGGGGGAATGGTCTCTCCACCCCGAGGTGTTTGCGGAGATTTGCAAGAGATGGGGGACGCCGGAGATATCATGGCATCCCGGCTCAATTCCAAGCTACCCAGATATGGGTCGCGGTCCAGGGATCCTCATGCAGAGCTAATAGATGCATTAACAGTACCTTGAAAGTTTAAGCTGATTTACATTTTTCTGCCGTTACCACTTCTCCCTCATGTAGTGGCCCGCATCAAGCAGGAGCAAGCATCAGTGATTCTAATTTCTCCATCGTGGCCGTGAAGGATGTGGTTCTCGGACCTGGTGGGGATGTCCTCATCTCCTCCATGGAGGTTACCTTGTCGCAGGGATCAGCTGGAACAGGGTCCTTTTGTTCATCAAAATCTAATTCTCTTAGGCTGACTGCGTGGAGATTGAACGCTTGGTCCTCGCCAAGAGGGGTTTCTATGAGAGTGTTATTGATACTTTCATTCAAGCTCATAAGCCGGTTACTCGTCGCATCTATCATAAGGTGTGGAGGACCTACTTATTCTGGTGTGAAGAACGTGGATTCCCCTGGCATAAGGTCAGGGTTTCCAGGATTCTTTCTTTTCTCCAGGATGGCCTGGAGAAGGGCCTTTCTGCTAGTTCCCTTAAGGGACAGATTTTGGCCCAATCTGTTTTACTGCACAAGAGGCTCGCTGAGCTTCCAGATGTTCAGTCTTTTGTTCGTGCTCTGACTAGAATCAGGCCAGTGTTTAGATCTATAGCTCCTCCTTGGAGTTTAAATCTTGTTCTTAAGGTTTTGCAGAGGGCTCTGTTTGAGTCTATGCATGTAGTTGACATTAAATTACTGTCTTGGAAGGTTATTTTTCTACTGGCTATTGCTTCGGCGCACAGAGTATCTGAGATTGCTGCCTTGCAATGTGAGCCCCCTTACCTAGTATTCTATGCTGATAGGGCTGTTCTTCGTACTGGGTTAGGTTTTCTTCCTAAGGTCGTTTCAGATTGCAACATCAATCAGGAGGTTGTGTTGCCTTCCTTGTGTCCTAATCCTTCTTCCTCGAAGGAGCGGTTACTTCATAATTTGGACGTGGTTCGGGCCTTGAAGTTCTATCTTCAGGCTAGGAAGGATTTTAGACAGACTTCTTCTTTGTTTGTTAAAGAAAGAAAAAAGTACTAATGGCACTGCTGAGGGTAAAAGGTTGGGGTAGCCTATAAATCTCTGGAATTAGAGATAGATTCTATGTACATTTGTATCTGTAAATCTAGTTTAATTACCGAATGGCTGAGGTGCTGTGCACTTGTATACTGAGACACTCTAGATCAATCCTTGGATTGAAAAAATTGTGCACCTGAATAGCACTCTTACCCCAATCTGGAGCAGCAAGATTTGGACAAAGGCTAAATAACTATAGAGTGGGAGTGCTGAAGAGTATTTAAAATATAACCTTTATTTGAAAATTTAAAATAAAAAACCAAAAACACACACACATAAATCTACATATATACAATGTTAAAAAATACAGGGTTTGGTCGGATTTATCTTAATCCAATGTATTCTATTTTAGATAAAGTAGTGATATCTTTGGTTTTGAAATAATTATTTCAGAGTCAGTTTTTCATTTAAAGTTAGTATAGGTCTGATATAGCGTATGTAATACGTGGTATTTATACACCTTATACCACTGTACCGATGACTCTGTTATTTCTTGTCTATTGTGCTTAAGTTACAGTCGGTCTTGTCTTACGTGGTAATACGTGGTTATGTGTGGTATTATATGACCCTATATCACTGTATTGAGGACTCTGTTGTTCCTGGTATATTGATCTTAAGTTATAGTCGGTCTTGTCTTCCTAAGTTCTTTGTTGAACATACATGAAGTAGTACAATTTTGTAGAGACTAGTTTAAACGTGATATGCGACGGAGTCTAATTTGTCTTATTATAAATATTGATGTTTTGGACTTTGCACATTAGATATCACTGTTGTTACCAGAATGATTTTTCAAATATGAAATGGGTGATGTTCTGTATTTAAAGCTTTGCTTACAGTAGTCAGCTGATTCTTTTGCTAACAGCTACTATCTTAATATAATATAAGTTATGCCTGATATATTCCCTGGCTGTTAGATTGAACTGTGGTAGCTGCTATCTAAGTATGCTAGTCCCAGTTACTCAGCATATTATTGGATTGTCATACTACGTTCTCAAACACTTTAAAAAGCATATATGTATATGGTTTCTTAAGCTCTTTGCTATTGGTTTCGCTTAGTATCTAGTGCTTATCTAAAGTCTCTCACCATATATTTAGTAAAATGTTCAAAAAGCCACGTTAGTGGCGAAACATGTTAGGGAAATGTTTGTTATGAATGCGTCCTAACATTTTTTAAATAGCAGGATGTTTGGTCTATAATTTAAAAATATAAGTAGTGGTACCTCAGAATTGAGCTAACAATCCCCGAAATAGGATTTGATTTAATACCGCATATCAGACACTACTCTTAACCGGCAATTATAAGTAAGGCGTTGTAAAAAGCATACTAGCAAGAGGAAGGGGGGAATGAAATATAATACCCCAATACTTAACGTTTGAAAAATACGAAAAACGCCAAGCTGTAAGCCGCATCTATATTAAGTTAGAACAACTGAGTCAAAGACGATATAGCAAAGAAATTTGACACTATTAGCTATATTTTGCTACAATGTAAGAGCGTACCCTCTCTAACGCTAAATTAAGCAGTGGTGATAAAAGACAGGATACAATCCAACTTAAAGTTATAGTGCTAATACTTGCATTACTGTTTTCAAAAGTTGTCTGTGATTATACAGATCTAATATTTATCACAGCAAATATATGTGATAATAGAACCTAGTAGAAAAAACGCTAAAACCAGTAGTAATACCGGATCCATTTTGGATCATTTGATATTGAGAATATCCATTTTTAAGTAAATTCAATGTTGACCACAATATATTAGCAAAGGCAATTTATGTAGTGTTTGAATAATTAAAGTGATATTACTGGCACATCTACATAAGCAGCTTAACAATAGTTTGCCATACAACTGATGAACCAAATAACAAAAAGTTTGTCAAAGCACATTGCTACTGTGAACTAGCAAAATCACAAGAAAGATAAAAATAATTGATTTGATAGAAACAGTCAATCCTATCCAGCTAAGTCTCAGCAAACCACTCTAACTTCTCTATACACACTTTCAAACATTAAAGAACATTTTACTAAATATATGGTGAGAGACTTTAGATAAGCACTAGATACTAAGCAAAACCAATAGCAAAGAGCTTAAGAAACCATATACATATATGCTTTTTAAAGTGTTTGAGAACGTAGTATGACAATCCAATAATATGCTGAGTAACTGGGACTAGCATACTTAGATAGCAGCTACCACAGTTCAATCTAACAGCCAGGTAATATATCAGGCATAACTTATATTATATTAAGATAGTAGCTGTTAGCAAAAGAATCAGCTGACTACTGTAAGCAAAGCTTTAAATACAGAACATCACCCATTTCATATTTGAAAAATCATTCTGGTAACAACAGTGATATCTAATGTGCAAAGTCCAAAACATCAATATTTATAATAAGACAAATTAGACTCCGTCGCATATCATGTTTAAACTAGTCTCTACAAAATTGTACTACTTCATGTATGTTCAACAAAGAACTTAGGAAGACAAGACCGACTATAACTTAAGATCAATATACCAGGAACAACAGAGTCCTCAATACAGTGATATAGGGTCATATAATACCACACATAACCACGTATTACCACGTAAGACAAGACCGACTGTAACTTAAGCACAATAGACAAGAAATAACAGAGTCATCGGTACAGTGGTATAAGGTGTATAAATACCACGTATTACATACGCTATATCAGACCTATACTAACTTTAAATGAAAAACTGACTCTGAAATAATTATTTCAAAACCAAAGATATCACTACTTTATCTAAAATAGAATACATTGGATTAAGATAAATCCGACCAAACCCTGTATTTTTTAACATTGTATATATGTAGATTTATGTGTGTGTGTTTTTGTTTTTTTATTTTAAATTTTCAAATAAAGGTTATATTTTAAATACTCTTCAGCACTCCCACTCTATAGTTATTTAGCCTTTGTCCAAATCTTGCCGCTCCAGATTGGGGTAAGAGTGCTATTCAGGTGCACAATTTTTTCAATCCAAGGATTGATCTAGAGTGTTCTTCTTTGTTTGTTGTCTGTTCTGGGAAGTGTAGGGGGCAGAAGGCCTCTTCCCTTTCCTTATCCTTTTGGTTGAGGAGCATTATTCGCTTAGCATATGAGACAGCGGGACATAAGCCTCCTCAGAGGATTATGGCTCATTCAACTAGAGCTGTGGCTTCCTCTTGGGCCTTCAAGAATGAGGCCTCTATGGATTAGATTTGTAGGGTGGCTACCTGATCCTCCTTACATACCTTTTATAAATTTTACAAATTTGACGTTTTTGGTTCGACTGAAGCAGCTTCTGGGAGAGAGGTTTTGCAGGCTGTGGTGCCCTCTGAATAGGTTCCACCTCAATTTTTACCCTCCCATTTCTTTCAGTGTCCTCTATAGCTTGTGTATATGTTTTCCACAAGTAAGGAATGAAGCTGTGAACTCTCCTCATATTAAGAAGGAAAACATAAATTATGCTTACCAGATAGATTCCTTTCCTTCTGTATGAGGAGAGTCCACGGTCCCCGCCCGAATTCTCTGATGGTCGGACCTAAATTTTTGTTTTGTTCTTCTGGCACCATTTATACCCTGATATTTCTCCTACTGTTCCTTGTTCACTTGGCAAAATGACTGGGATATGAGGGAAGTGGGGGAGGTATTTAAGCCTTTGACTGGAGTGTCTTTGCCTCCTCCTGGTGGCCAGGTTCTCAATTCCCACAAGTAAGGAATGAAGCCGTGGACTCTCCTCATACAGAAGGAAAGGAAATGATCTGGTAAGCATAATTTATGTTTTCCTACAAATCTTTTCATGTGTGTGCCACTTGTTTGGGGGAGATATATTATAAAAGTCGGAGTAAAAAACTCAAAATGTTTCAGCTATGTTGTGTGTACATTTGGCTTGTTTGTGAAGTGAATTAATGTAAGTTTGAGATATAAGTACTCTGACTAGTAATCAGCAGACTCTATTACCATCTGTGTAAAACCTTTGTTGTAAATTAAGATAATTAATTTTCCTCCCAATCTCTTGTAATGCTAAAAGTGGTTCATATCCAAGTGCACTAAACTCCTACCTACTTTTCTTATTTTTGTAAGGTTTAACTTTAATTAACTCTCCCCATATAAAGCATTTATCTGATTCCCATATAATGTGGGATGCCTTACCTGTTTGAGAGAGTTCTCAACATGTGTGACAGCTAGTAGATCTCTTAAAAGTGTTTCTTCCATGCTTCATGTAAAGGGTCTAATGGGAGTGGATGGCCACTGTAAAATGCATTAAACACCTGCATGGTCCGTCCAGGCTGTTGGAATATGTTGAAAATCTCCACCTAACACAAGTACACCTTTGGCCAAATAACTCAGGTTTTAGACATATTTAAAGAAGGTAAATTGCTTAGAGTTAGCTGCATAAACATTTATTAAGATTATTGCTTTGGTTATAGTGTACCAAAGAGGTCCAAATATCTACCTTCCTTATCCTTGTCTACTTTTTGGATTTGAATAGGAATCTTCTTGTGTATGAAGTCACTGACCCTGTGTCTTTTAGCAGTAAGATGACTGGTGTGATAGTAGTTAGTTGTTCTCCACAAGTGGCTGCTCCAGTTAGTGCCGTTTTCCATGGATTCCACTCCACCAACATTATCAACTAGCAGGGATCTAGACTATTGCAGAAAAGTTTTTTTATGTTTGCAGATACAAAGCCAGGGCTGGTGACCTCCGCTTCAGTCTGTTGGCTTACAGAATATAGCACCCATCAGATGTATTTTCTGTATAGGGCTTACAGTCCTGCATCCACATTACAGGAAGTCTGCAAGGGTCTGTGTGTCCCATGCTAGCTCACAAAGTTACTCCTGCTTGTGTCCCTAGATCAATGGCATGCTGTGCAGCTATTTTACATGTCTCTCCTTAGTGTTTGGTGTCAGGGAGAAGCTTGAAAAGAGATGGCTACACTCTGAGCTCACTATTTTGCAGCCATCTTACTCTATGGCTGACTCTTTTCTTGTACCAGTTATTAATGTTCTCAGACTAGATCCATGCCCCCGTCACCTTATTTATTCCCTCCTTTAAGCAAACAGGACCAAGCCCATATCTCAGCAACAAGTAGTAAGTATGCATTCTGATTTTCCACCTAGGTTCAATATGCTGCTTTTTATGTAACAAAACTATACTCCAAGACTGCAAGAGGGAAGCATTGAACTTGGATGTCATTCAGACAGAGCAGCTAGGCAGCAAAATAAGAGAAATGGTGGAGCATCACACAAAAGGAGGTGGAGTGGACCACAAAGATTGGTCTGTACCAGCTCATCATATGATTCCATAATAAAGCATTAAGTCAGACCAGCCCAGTCGTCCTAAAGAATTGCTAATCTGAAATTTGTTTTTACGAAGTATTAAACATCAGTTTCCATTGGTAGATATTCTAACATTACTTTATTGTTTCTTTGAAGCAAAATGTCCAAGGAAACCCCTTCTTTAATACACTTACGCCTCATGCCTCATGATTCATATCATACCCACCTATAAATCTTGACCAAGATATGTTTTTTCCCCTGCTTTTTCTACTATTTTTGACTTGTTGCATGAAGATCAACTTATAGAAAATAAAAAAATATGTCTAGATAGTTAAAGCACATGCAGAAATGAAGAAGTGTGAAATATTATTTTAGGTATAGGGTAGAACAAATTTAGAATATTAATCTCTCATTTCCTCTTTTTTATGTTTTGGTAAAACTTTCACACTTGTGTGTATTGAGCAAATACACAATTATAAGGTGTGTAGAATTAAAGGGACATTATGCATATTTTCATTTTTCAGTTATATTTTTTTTTAATTTTATTTCTTTATTTGATATACAAAGACAATAACATCTTATCTTATCTCTTGTAAAAATCATACATAGCCACTAGAGAAAATAATGTCCTTTTGTGAATCCTCAGGAAGGTGGTGGCTTCTATCAAATAAAAGCAACATGTTTTGACCTTTATATTACTTTAAACAGAAGGAGGTTTTTGCTATTCAACTGTCCAGCACGCTGTGTCCTCTTAGATATTATTGGTGTTCAAGTTAAGGAAACACATGTGAGATATTCCACTATAATCAACTTTAGATATGAATGAAAAATAACTTTTAACAAAAACAAAACAGTACAAACTACAAACAATCGCCTAGATTTAGAGTTCTGTGTTAGCCGTCAAAACCAGCGTTAAGGGGTCCTAACGCTGCTTTTTACCGCCCGCTGGTATTTAGAGTCAGTCAGGAAAGGGTCTAATGCTCACTTTCCAGCCGCAACTTTTCCATACCGCAGATCCCCTTACGCCAATTGCGTATCCTATCTTTTCAATGGGATCTTCCTAACGCTGGTATTTAGAGTCTTGGCTGAAGTGAGCGTTAGAACTCTAATGACAAAACTCCAGCCGCAGAAAAAAGTCAGGCGTTAAGAGCTTTATGGGCTAACGCCGGTTTATAAAGCTCTTAACTACTGTGCTCTAAAGCAGTGTTTTTCAACCAGTGTGCCGTGGCACACTAGTGTGCCGTGAGAGATCCTCAGGTGTGCCACGGCAGACTGACAACAGTGTGACATATTTTTTAAACTTTGCTTGTTTTTTACTCCCAGTGCAGGGGTAGTTTGTAGGAGGCATGGCATAACAGCACAATACATACAGTATGTGTGTGTTTGTGTGTATGTGTATATATATATATATGCTGTATTAGGCTACAATGTGTGATTTTTTTTAAATTTTGGGATGGTGGTGTGCCACAGGATTTTTTAATGTAAAAAAGTGTGCCACGGCAAAAAAAAGGTTAAAAATCACTGCTCTAAAGTACACTAACACCTATGTACCCCTAAACCGGGGTCCCCACACATCGCCGCCACTCTAAAAAATTTTTTAACCCCTAATCTGCCGACCGCACACCGCCGCCACCTACATTATCCCTATGTACCCCTAATCTGCTGCCCCTAACACCACCGACACCTACATAATATTTATTAACCCCTAATCTGCCCCCCAACATCGCCGCTACCTACCTACACTTATTAACCCCTAATCTGCCGACCGGACCTAGCCGCTACTCTAATAAATGTATTAACCCCTAAACCGCCTAACTCCCGCCTCGCAAACCCTATAATAAATAGTATTAACCCCTAATCTGCCCTCCCTAACATCGCCGACACCTATCTAAGTATTAACCCCTAATCTGCCGACCGGACCTCGCCGC
This sequence comes from Bombina bombina, assembly GCF_027579735.1. Lineage (NCBI taxonomy): Eukaryota > Metazoa > Chordata > Amphibia > Anura > Bombinatoridae > Bombina > Bombina bombina. The sequence continues at coordinate 356,126,320 of NC_069499.1, forward strand.
TACTCTAATAAATGTATTAACCCCTAAAGCTAAGTCTAACCCTAACCCTAACACCCCTCTAAGTTAAATATAATTTAACAAATTTAATAAATTATTTCTTATTAAATAAATTAATCCTATTTATAGCTAAATACTTACCTGTAAAATAAACCCTAATATAGCTACAATATAAATAATAATTATATTGTAGCTATTTTAGGATTTATATTTATTTTACAGGCAACTTTGTATTTATTTTAACTAGGTACAATAGCTATTAAATAGTTATTAACTATTTAATAGCTACTTAGTTAAAATAATTACAAAATTACCTGTAAAATAAATCCTAACCTAAGTTACAATTAAACCTAACACTACACTAGCAATAAATAATTAAATCAACTAAACTAAATTACAAAAAACAAACAAACACTAAATTACAAAAAAAAAAGATTACAAGAATTTTAAACTAATTACACCTACTCTAAGCCCCATAAAAAAATAACAAAGCCCCCCAAAATAAAAAAAATGCCCTACCCTATTCTAATATAAAAAGTTAACAGCTCTATTACCTTACCAGCCCTTAAAAGGGCCTTTTGCGGGGCATGCCCCAAAGAAATCAGCTCTTTTGCCTGAAAAAAAAACATACAATACCCCCCCAACATTACAACCCACCACCCACATACCCCTAATCTAACCCAAACCCCTCTTAAAAAACCTAACACTAAGCCCCTGAAGATCTCCCTACCTTGTCTTCACCAGCCGGGTATCACCGATCCGTCCAGAAGGGGGTCCGAAGTCTTCATCCTATCCGGCCAGAAGAGGTCCTCCAGAGGGTCCGAAGTCTTCATCCTATCCGGCCAGAAGAGGTCCTCCAGAGGGTCGGAAGTCTTCATCCAGGCGGCATCTTCTATCTTCTTCCATCCGGAGCGGAGCGGGTCCATCTTGAAGCAGCCGACGCAGAGCAATCCTTCCTCACCGACGGACTAACGACGAATGAAGGTTCCTTTAAATGACGTCATCCAAGATGGCGTCCCTCGAATTCCGATTGGCTGATAGGATTCTATTAGCCAATGGGAATTAAGGTAGGAAAAATCTGATTGGCTGATTGAATCAGCCAATCAGATTCAAGTTCAATCGGATTGGCTGATTGGATCAGCCAATCAGATTGAGCTCGCATTCTATTGGCTGATCGGAACAGCCAATAGAATGTGAGCCCAATCTGATTGGCTGATTGGATCAGCCAATCGGATTGAACTTGAATCTGATTGGCTGATTCAATCAGCCAATCAGATTTTTCCTACCTTAATTCCGATTGGCTGATAGAATCCTATCAGCCAATCTGAATTCGAGTGATGCCATCTTGGATGATGTCATTTAAAGGAACCTTCATTCGTCGTTAGTCCGTCGGTGAGGAAGGATGGCTCTGCGTTGGCTGCTTCAAGATGGACCCACTCCGCTCCGGATGGAAGAAGATAGAAGATGCCGTCTGGATGAAGACTTCGAACCCTCTGAAGGACCTCTTCTGGCCGGATAGGATGAAGACTTCGGACCCTCTGGAGGACCTCTTCTGGCCGGATAGGATGAAGACTTCGGACCCTCTTCTGGACGGATCGGTGATACCTGGCTGGGTGAAGACAAGGTAGGGAGATCTTCAGGGGCTTAGTGTTAGGTTTTTATAGGGAGGTTTGGGTTAGATTAGGGGTATGTGGGTGGTGGGTTGTAATGTTGGGGGGGTATTGTATGTTTTTTTCTCAGGCAAAATAGCTGATTTCTTTGGGGCATGCCCTGCAAAAGGCCCTTTTAAGGGCTGGTAAGGTAATAGAGCTGTTAACTTTTTATTTTAGAATAGGGTAGGGCATTTTTTTATTTTGGGGGGCTTTGTTATTTTTTTAGGGGGCTTAGAGTAGGTGTAATTAGTTTAAAATTCTTGTAATCTTTTTTTTGCTGTAATTTAGTGTTTGTTTTTTTTGTAATTTAGTTTAGTTAATTTAATTGTAGGTAATTGTAGTTAATTTATTTAATGTATTTATTGCTAGTGTAGTGTTAGGTTTAATTGTAATTTAGGTTAGGATTTATTTTACAGGTAATTTTGTAATTATTTTAACTAGGTAGCTATTAAATAGTTAATAACTATTTAATAGCTATTGTACCTGGTTAAAATAAATACAAAGTTGCCTGTAAAATAAATATAAATCCTAAAATAGCTACAATATAATTATTATTTATATTGAAGCTATATTAGGGTTTATTTTACAGGTAAGTATTTAGCTTTAAATAGGATTAATTTATTTAATAAGAAATAATTTATTTCATTAGATTAAAATTATATTTAACTTAGGGGGGTGTTAGGGTTAGGGTTAGACTTAGCTTTAGGGGTTAATACATTTATTAGAGTAGCGGTGAGGGGTTAATACTTGAAGTTAGGTGTCGGCGATGTTAGGGAGGGCAGATTAGGGATCAATACTATTTATTATAGGGTTTGTGAGGCGGTTTAGGGGTTAATACATTTATTATAGTGGCGGCGAGGTCCGGTCGGCAGATTAGGGGTTAATAAGTGTAGGTAAGGTAGCGGCGACGTTGGGGGGGCAGATTAGGGGTTAATAAAGATAATATAGGGGTCGGCGGTGTTAGGGACAGCAGATTAGGGGTACATAGGTATAATGTAGGTGGCGGTGGTGTACGGAGCGGCAGATTAGGGGTTAATAATAATATGCAGGGGTCAGTGATAACAAGGGCAGCAGATTAGGGGTTAATAAGTGTAGAATTAGGGGTGTTTAGACTCGGGGTTCATGTTAGGGTGTTAGGTGCAGACTTAGGAAGTGTTTCACCATAGGAAACAATGGGGCTGCGTTAGGAGCTGAACGCTGCTTTTTTGCAGATGTTAGGTTTTTTTGCAGCTCAAAATGCCCCATTGTTACTTATGGGGGAATCGTGCACGAGCATGTTTTTCAAGCTGGCCGCTACCGTAAGCAACGCTGGTATTTAGAGTTGAAGTGGCGGTAAATTATGCTCTACGCTCCCTTTTTGGAGCCTAACGCAGCCCTTCAGAGAACTCTAAATACCAGCGTTATTTAAAAGGTGCGGGGGGAAAAAACACGCAAAACTCTAAATCTAGGGGGGCGGAGCTTGGCCACGCAGGATGATGGCCGTGTTTTGAGTGAGCTCCAAATCCTAAGGGCAGCAAAACCTAATATAATGGCATGAAATCAATAATAAATATACCCATCTATCCCCACTAGCCAAATCATATCAAGGGGGAATCAATCAGCACCAGGAGGTGTCACAAAGGACCGTCATCGGCACATAACGGGGCAGAAAACAGAGACGCAGGTACCTGCTGTGGAGGCCTAACCGACATCATAGCAGCGGATCGACAAGATCAGATAGCGCAGCTAGTGTCTCCACTGATCAGCGGCTCTGTATAACAACGCCTCGGCGCAAGTGAATTTCTCCCAAAGAGCGCCAATCTGAAAACATACAAGGAGCTGGTGAGCGGCTAAACTTACTGGGAAATAAAGCGGTGCAGGACAACACACACCAATAAGCCTGCTGGGGAGCTCACAGGGGGGACACACTCAGGACTACCCACACTGATCTGCGCAGTAGCATACAAACAGTGACACATGGTGTATAAAAGACAGTCCGGGGAGACAGGCGCCATTACCAAATAACAGGCCTGAGTTTGTGACACAGCATTATTCACACAGCTGCAAAGAACGCAACCAAAACGCTTTTTTGTGGAGACATCCCCTTGCTGAATTCTCTAACTGACTTAGTAGATTGCATAAAGTAGACACTATTACTCACACGGCTTTATGTAATGCCTGGCAAAAAGCCCAATAAAGCAGATCAGGGCAAAACACCTAGACCAATTGCTAAATACCTCAAGCAAATTGAACCTGCTGAGACCCCAACGTCTGACAACATTGCTGACAGTCAGCAAGCAGCATCACAAATGCTGCAAATTAACCCACAAGATCAACCTCTAACAAAAGCAGACATGAAGTTCCTTTCATCAAAGGAAGATATTAAAAATGTGTTGCAGGAGGTACGTAGCCTATTTACTGAATTGCGCAGAGACATTAACAACTTGGAAACAAGGGTGACGCAGGTGGAAGCTACACAAGCCACTACCTCTACCACTCTGCAGCAGAGCTGTATGGAAATACAACATCACAATGAGTCAATACAAGCTATGGCTGATAAAATGGAGGATCTGGACAACCGTTGTCGCAGGAACAATATTAGAGTAAGAGGAGTATCTGAGACAATACACCCACCAGCCATTGAGGGATACCTCCAAAGCCTTTTCTGCACTATTAAGGGATCACCATCAGCTCCAGAAGTCATAATGGAGAGAGCGCACCGGGCTTTGAGGCCCAAACCCCCCCCCAGAGGTCCTCCCAGGGACATTATTGTTAAGTTTCTAAATTTTAGAGATAAGGAAGAAATACTAAAAAGTGCGATAGCTAAGCACCCCATCAGCCACGCAGGGGAAGAGATCCAACTATTTTCTGACTTATCACCGGTCACTCTTCAGAAAAGAAGGGATCTGAGCCACATTACCACAACTCTGAGGACTAACAAAATCCCATATCGGTGGGGTTTCTCTGTTTCCCTGATAGCTACTCATAACAACAAAACAGTCGTCTTCAAACCAGGAACAGACCCTCAGGCCTTCTATGCAGAACTCTCCATCGAGAATACCAACAACACCGCTGTGGGCCCTCTGAGGCAAAGAGAAACACCACCCAATGAACGCACCTGAGTACACCTCTGAACAATGCCACACCCTGGCAACCTGAAGCCCCAAGAGAAGGTTGATACATCTATATGCAGATCAACCAGCATATCCTGAGTATCCTTTTGCTATTATTGACTTTTGCTGGTGACTACATGATGTTGCAACTAAACAGCCTTGATATTGGTGAACTCTTTCCCATAGACTGAACATACAAGAAGTGAGGGGACTTTCGCACACATATGCAAAGTATTTGGTGAAAGACGCCCCCCTTTTTTCTGTCCTTTTGCTTTAAATTTATCTGCCCATATGGCAACTAAAATGGGCCTCATATTCATCCAGAACCTGTGTGGAAATCTACACAGACTCCCTAGTCAGCTAATAACCCCAGCCTCAATCATTCAACCCCATTCAGCATCCCTCATTGGTCCACAGCCTTACGTATACACACTAGATATAATCTACCCGCTCCCGGCACTAATAACCCAAGAGTGGGTCGCCTCTGAGTTTACTGGGGTGATTACTCTTATGGATACACCCCAACCTAACCCCGTAAAAGAATAAAATAACTAAATCCCCAAAATACCCTCTACACCCCCCCCCCTCCCAGGTCATCTAATGCCATTACTACCCTATCACCCCTGGTTGTGCTATAACACCCAGGAAGGTTATTAAGTTTATTGAAAAGGTTTTGCTAGCCTAAAGGTTACTTCCCCAGTTGTTATCAGTTAAGAGTTAAACAGTTCTCCCGTTGTATGTGTTTATTTTGCTTGTTCACAACGGTAGAACATATCGATAATACTTGTTATATTTGTATAAAGATTAGTGTGTCGTGCCTAACTGATAGTAGCACGAAACTACCACTACTCTTTCTATCTCTCTTACATAGCACCTAAGTGCTATTTCTCATTCTTTACTGTAAATTACTGTTTCACTCCTCTAGCTCCTTTAATTCTTTACTTTCCCTCTGCTTGTCCTCACCCCCTCCCCTCTCCAAACCCCTTTTTTTTTTTTTTCTCTTCCTCACAGGATAGAGTGTAGAAGCAGATTCCAGACACATCCACTCACACTCACAACTATAAACGCTAAGGGACTGAACGACCCAGGTAAGCGCTCTATAGCATTCAGAGGCCTTAAAAGCCTGCACAGTCACATAATATTCCTTCAGGAAACGCACTTTCACAAGGGAAGGGAGCCACGTTGGACTAATACCACCTACCCGACAGCTCATTTCTCCTCAGGACCCACAAAAAAAGGAGGGGTGGGAATACTCATACATCACTCGATCCCGCTCAAGGCCACACACATAGAGAAAGACCCTGAAGGGCGTTACATACTGCTTGTAGGGACACTATATGACAATCCCATTACCCTTGCAACAATGTACTCGCCCAACACATCCCAGCATCTGTTCATGAAACGCTTTACTAAAGCACTCTTAGACTACTCAAAGGGAGTAATATTAGTGTCTGGGGACCTCAATTTACCATTAGATCCACAACTAGACACATCGACCGGCACATCTAGTGTTCCTGGCAGCACAGTAAAAGCAGTAAAAACTTCTCTTTCAGACTTATCTCTTCATGACATATGGAGAACGCTCCACCCGACTAGTAAAGACTTCACTTTTTTCTCATCCCCTCACAACAAATATTCACGCATTGACTATTTCTTTACCAACGCAGTGGGACTGGACTTAATTAACACCTGTGTTATAGGTCCCATTACCTGGTCCGACCACGCACCGGTTACGTGCACAGTCGATTGGCCAGATATCCCCCCGACTTCCTACATATGGAGGCTTGAAGACTCACTCTTGACCACACCACTCATTAGAGACGAAATACAGAAATCGCTCACAGAGTACTTTACACACAATGATGCAGCACATACCTCACTTTCCACTATGTGGGAAGCACATAAGTGCGTTATAAGGGGCGAGTGTCTTAAACACAAAGCTAGACTCGTTAAGCAGTATAGAGAAAGACACAAGAAACTACTAGATTCTATCTCCGAAATGGAGGCTAAGCATAAACTAAACCCTAACGATTCAGACACCAATTTGACCCTTCAGACAGCGAGACATGAGTTGAAACAACATCTACTACAGGCCTACCAGCGCAGGGCTTTCATAGCTAAACAACAATATTACGAAGGAGGCAATAAGCCTGGCAAGTTACTGGCCAGATCAATCCGTAGGACGCAGCTCAAAACCTATATACATCACATAGATACAAAAGACAACACTAAACTTAAAAGCAGCAAAGGAATAGCAGCAGCTTTCCACTCATACTACAACAAATTATACAATATATCAAAGAATGAAGGAACTGACACACTGCCCAGAGACCACACCACTAAAATGCGGAACATAGACGAATACCTAACCTCGTTAAACCTGCCCCAACTAACTGACTCAGAGGCGGACAGTCTGGACACACCCATCTCCCTAGAAGAACTGACACACGCAATCAGGGACCTGCCTAGCGGGAAAAGCCCTGGCCCAGATGGGCTTACCCCAAAGTATTACAAGACATTCCTTCAGACATTAGCCCCCCACATGCTCCAACTGTTTAACAACCTAAGAGAAAACCCACATCTAGCAAGCACGATGTTGGAAGCGCACATTACAATTATACCTAAACCAGGCAAGACACCCACAATCCCAGAAATTTTTAGGCCTATATCATTATTAAACACAGACATAAAAATATTGGCTAAGATATTAGCAAACCGACTGAACCGATACCTTCCAAGTCTTATCTCAACCGACCAGGTCGGTTTTGTCCCGGGCAGGGAAGCACGGGATAACACCTCTAAGGTGTTACAGCTGGTTAATTACGAGGGCAAGTCGTTGGCCCTCTACTCAACTGACGCGGAAAAGGCCTTCGATCGGGTCGATTGGCTTTTTCTACGGCGTGTCATGGAAGTAATGAATTTTGGCAACCCTTTTTTAAATTTGACGTTTGCACTATACTCCTCTCCCAATGCGCGCGTTCGGGTCAATGGGACCTTGTCGAAGCCCTTTCAAATATCAAACGGCACTAGACAAGGATGCCCACTATCACCGCTGCTATTTGCGTTATCAATAGAAGCCCTAGCGCATAAAATTAGAGGAAACAATAACATCACAGGGATAAGAATAGGTGAGACAGAACACAAACAAGCCCTATACGCGGACAATATAATTTATACCCTGACAAACATCGACACTTCTATACCTGAACTGCTAAAAGAGATTGATGCTTATGGTGCACTCTCAAACTTTCACCTAAATCTTACAAAATCAGAGCTATTGAATATCAGTGCCCCCCTTGAACAGGTGCAGTACCTGCAAAAGTCCCATGGGATATCGATATCCACTAAGCAATTACGCTATCTGGGAGTGTTCTTAACCAACAACCCGCAAGACTTATACCGCGATAACTACTAAAATTAAAAACAGAAATAGTCAGGGACTTATCGTCCTGGAAAAATAAGCCCCTTTCCTGGTTAGGTAAAATTGGGGTGATTAAAATCCTACCACGGATTTTGTATGTACTGCAGACTGTACCCATTCCCCTACCAAGAGAATACATACCACAATTACAGACAATACTAGAACAATTTGTATGGGCAACTGCAAGACCCAGAGTTCCTAGGAGAACTATGTATCTCCCGCGAGACAGAGGGGGACTGGGGTTCCCGGAGTTGAACGCCTACCGACGTGCCATTATGCTACAACGAATCGTGGAATGATCATACAACACCTCACACAAAGCTTGGATCCACTTAGACGGACACATTTTCAAAATTAATAACATCGGCACTCTTGTTTGGATCCCCTCAGCGCTCCGCGCAAAAAGCTTAAGTAAATACTACATTACACAGGAGGCCTTTCGCGAGTGGGACAGGGTAATAGCAACCAGCACACACATCTCGACTAGACACTCGCCACTGTTACCCATTATTGAGAACCCTGAACTCCCTTATCACAGACTGAGTTTGCGTCTGGGTGCTCCTTATCCCCTTAAAACGGGCTGCATACATCACATAACAGACTCAGGGAAACTCAAGACACAGCAGCAAATGACAGATACATGCAGCGACATTTTTTCCTCATGGTTAAGATACAACCAGTTAAAACACTACGTTACACACCACGCACATAGACATGAACTCGGAAGGGAACTAACCTCATTTGAAAACCTATGCATAACAAGAAAACCACAGCGTAGACTAATCTCAAAGATCTATAAGTTATTACTAGTGCCCCCTGAGGCTCAGCTCCCAACATATACCAGAGCATGGAGCAGAGACTTACAAACTGAATTCACGCAGGAAGACTGGCTTCAGTCTTTCTCCTTAGTTAAACGCTCATCTATCTCAGCTCATATCCAAGAAATACAGCTAAAACTCATGTGCAGATGGTATCTCACTCTGATGAGACTACATAAATACTACCCATCTGCCAACCATTTGTGCTGGAAGGGATGTGGAGAAGCGGGCACTCTCTTGCACATATGGTGGTCTTGCCCAAGATTGCTAGGTTTCTGGCACAAAGTATTCCAGCATATTTCGGAGAGAATCCCCGTGAATATACCATGCACACCAGACACATTACTCTTTCTAAACATACTGAAAATAAAAGAAAAGCACACACAACTCTCCTTCTACTTATGCTCACTGGAGCAAAAAAAGCTCATCCCAAAAAAATGGAAATCAACTGACATCCCAACACACGATGAGTGGTTGACCACAGTGAATGACCTTTTGGCACTAGAGAGATTGCATTACCACAAGGTTAACCAAATAGTGACACATAAGATGATGCTGGCACAATGGAAGGGCATGCCATTGTAATCCCGGGCGCATCCCCCCTACATCTAGTATCAATGCTCCAACTAAGCACTAACACTGATAGGAAGTCTCTTATATGCTGCGTTTTTTTTTTTTTTTCCCCCTCACCCCCCTCACCCCCCTCATCCTCCCCACCTGCTCTTTTTCTCTCTCATCCTCTTTTCTGAATCCTTCATACTATTCATCTAATTCTCTCTGGATACTTGTATCCTGGCACGATTCATATTTATAATTATGTTTCATTATACTATCAACAATATGTTATTTTAAAAATGTTCAAAAAAACAATAAGCTTGGAAATGTTGAAGTTAAGCTATTGTACATCCGAGCCTATGAAAAGTGACGCCTTGGAACTGCCTTGCTACATACATTATGTACTGAAATGACTGGCGTACTAGACTGGATATTATAAGACACAATGTAACAAATTTTTGACAAAGCTCGAACATTACTATTACTATTTGTCTGTTACTGTTTAATTATGTACAATTGACTCTCTTTTTATTAACAATAAAGCTTATTTTAAAAAAAAAAACTCTAAATCTAGCCGAATCTTAGCCCGTTAGTAGATAACACATCGGTAGCATTTTTCAGTTACATTTCAAAAAGTTTTTGAATAATGGATTATTCTGTCCCTTTTCCCTGATAGAGATGAGAGAGCTGTCCCTATTAGCCAATAAGCATTAATACAACAGTATTAAATAAAGAAAAGCATGTTTTTTTCTTCACATTTTTTCATACAAAAAAAGTTTTATATGCATTATAGATTTGTTTTATTACAATGTCCTCACAGTGATTCTTGAGAATCTAGGAGTAGATTCTCAAAATCTCACCAGCTTGGAGTGAAAACATCTTGTAGATTTTACTAAATTTTCTTATAAAAGGGAATCCAATTCAAGCTGTGAGCTGCTTCCCATAGAAAGCAATGATGCTTACCGGAATGTACAATCTTTTAGATTAGTGTGACGTTAACCAGAAGCTGATACAATTTTTTATATTGAAGAAGATACAAATCAAAATGAATTGTTTTCAATGCAGTATATGCATCACCCTTTGCATCAGCTTAATAAGTATACTGTATATAATAAACACAACCTCTCTAGCACACACAAGGCCAGATTACGAGTGGAGCGCTAATTGTTACGCACAATTAATAAGGGGTTTATCAATGGTGTTTGCATGCGTCAGAAGTAGCATATAACAAGTTCAAAGTATATATATTTTTATATATATATAAAAGTGTACACACTTCCCACCCTACTCTCTGATATTGTGAGACCATTTAACATAGAAGAAATACAATCATTATTTGTAAACGATCTACAGAAACATTTAAAAAAATTACTGGAAAAAACACAAATACTTTGCTATATACAAAGTACAAAATAAGTCATTCTAATTTCTAAAAGTCTTACAAGTAGAAAGGTATTTTGCGCTACTGATCGCACATTAACGCCACTAGAGGTAAGCTTTTTGCGCCGGGTTGCATGCGTATTACAAGTTGAAAGTAAAAAGTTTTTGCACAAGTGCTAACCCGGCAAACTTCAAATATTGCAGTCACATTAACGTATTGCCTCATAGCTTTCAGTGGAGCGTGAAAAGTGAAAAACAACCTTACTCGCGCACAAACCGATTGTATTTTCTCAAGTGCACTAACCTGACATGATGTTTTGTGCAACTTTTTAGTCGAGTGTAACAGTTAACCAGAGCTCTGAAGTTGCACTTTCCCAGACGCACATTAAATTTAATTGCGCTTGAGCGATCACATTTACTTTCAACTTGTAATATGCGCACTACTTCCGACGCGTGCAAAGAGCCGCGATAAAACCCCTTTTTGCTTGCGTGCAACTGTTAGCGTGCCACTTGTAATCTAGCTCTAAAAGGGTTCAAATATTTTAGAAAAGCACAACGTTTACATTTCTATTTTAATTTGAGCAACACACAACAATATTCTTTCTTTAAAGGGACTTTAAACTGCTGGGTATGACTATGGTAGAATGGTTACTTCCTATTATGCTATTGATTTTCCTTCTGTGCTTGCAGCTGTCTTCAAAGTTGTTCTCTTGTTTTAACCCTTTACAATTATCAGTTAGTGAAGCTCTGCATCTTCACACTGGGTGCTGACATTTTGGAGCTTATATTTGTTATGTAACTTTTAAATTCTGCAAAAAAAAAGCAAAAATGTAACGCATCCACTCTCTATTATGGGAGCTAAACTAATGTGCAAGGTACAGCTGTGAAAAAGACATCACAGAGGTGAAAGTGCACTGCTTCTGTCACAGGATGCAACAATACACAGGTATAAAGATGCAGAGCTTTACCAGTAATAAGTTAAATTTAGAGAACAGATTAAAAGAGAGCAGCAGGTACAGGGGAAAAAAATAGCAGGGTGAGTAGTAACCATCCAACTGCAGTTGTAACTGGGAGTTTAAAGTGCCATAAAACATGTTAAGATCTGTGCATATCCTAAAAGGGATAATTAAGTAAAAATAGTTTGCATAAAACAATTGTTTAAAAATTGCTGGCAAGTATTTTAAAATAATTTTCAAAAAGAAGCAAAATTAGTTACATAGCAATGCTGTCTGGAGTAGTCTGATCCCCCTCCCCTTATCAGTGTTTAGCATCAGAAACACAGGCATTATATTTTAGCTGATTTCACATCAGCTTATTTGCTTCTAGGCATGCTCCAGCAGATAATGAGTGTTAAAGTCTTGCATTCTACCAAAGCAAATGTGGAGATAGATACAGCCATATAATTGTGTGTGTGTGTGGGGGGGGGAGTTAGAGCTTTAAAATTCAAACTTAAAAGAAAGGGTTAATGGCGAGGCACTGAAGTATAACTTTTCAGGTAAAGTAATTAAAGTACATATTATATTTTGTCTCTATCCCAACTTGTTTTATGTCCCTTTAAGTAATGGGGGAGCTTTTCTGATGAAAGAGATGACTTGTAACACCTAAATGATTCAACAATTCGGATTCAACTTTCAATGAAAGAATTGAGACACAGAGTCCAGTCTTTTTCCTCTACTTCAGTAAACCACGTGTAAAGTTTGCTCACAAAGAGAAAATGCTGATTCCCCTTTGTAAATAATATTCAAAATAAGTTACCGCTAAATAACTCTTGTTTCACCATCACTTACTGGAATAATTAACCCTGATGTTGGCTGGGATATCTCAAACATAAACCTCTAGTTAAACAATATGGTGATGCATAGGCATTCTTTCCTAAAAACTGTTTTTTTTGTTTTTTTTTTAATAATATTAATAAATAAATAACATAAATAAGGATAAAAAGGTAAGTTAAATAGAAACATAGAGAGTGACATTAAAGCACCATGATTTATTATAAAAATGTAAACCTTTTAATGAGACTTTATCGTAGGAAATGTACTTTTTTTTTTTTAATAGGAAATGTACTTTTTAGTGGAAATGTCATGTCTGTGCTTCTTTAAAAGAATAGTCTAGTCAAAATTAAAGTTTTATAATTCAGAGAGAGCATGTAATTTTAAGTAACTTTCTAATTTACTCCTATTATCAAATTTCATTTGTTCTCTTGGTATCTTTATTTCAAAAAACAAGAATGTATGCATAGGAGCCAGTGTTCTAAAATTTGTCTCGACGCATAAAAATTCCGGACCTGCGTCACTTCCGGTGATCAGCTGTTGGAGGTGTGTGGCACTCACTGTGCATGCACAAGAGGCCCAACCTTGCAAAACCAGCTGTTTAAGTCAAAGAAAAGGGTCGAGGAATTCTATGGACATTTAAGTTCATTGCGCATGCGCACAAAACACTCAGCGCACATGCGCACATGGTCACGATCAGCTGAATAAGCTGCATAAGAGGGTCCAGGATTGGTATAGGCGAGTTGCCTTCAGTGTGCATGTAACAGTGTCATGTGGCCCCAAGAAATGAAACGGTTGTCTAGACTCAGGGGGTACACAGGCTGAATCGTACAATACACAACCCTTACATTTCGTGAGGCCACATGATCTTCTAGTTGGATAATTTCACAGTGGCTTTTGCCACCAACCAGTTGTCTGCAGCGTCCCCCTTGGTGGTTTGCTACCTGAGGCTCCTGGTGTTGAGATGCTTGCAACTGCAGAGGATCGTGGTTTATCTTGCCCCTCCTTTTGTGGCAAATGGCATTAGATGGCAATCCCTGCTTCCACTGATCTGGGCATCTTTGGCACCAGCTACATGGAACATGTATGTGAGGCATTGGATAATGTGGGTGCTCTTTTGTGAATCATGGGGGTGGTTTTCTTGTGAAGGTGAGCAAGCTCTGCATTTTGATTTTTTTGGCAGACCTGAGAGATAAGTGGGTCAAAAAAGGTGCTTTTTGGAACGTTTGGCTGCAGTATCTTTCTTTTGTAAATTATTTGGTCTTCGTGATGCATACAAGACGTTCTTGGTTCAGCAGATAGCGCGTGGTTGGGGACTCATTGAGATTAGGCAGCAGGATGTTCATGAGCCGATCACTGTTGAATGTCTGGTGACCTTGTTGGAAGTTTTGTGTTTGTGCTTCCGAGGTCAATTTGTTTGGAGCGACCTTTGGTTTGGCCTTTCATGGAACCTTGAGAGTCACGGAATTGGTGCCACTTTTGAGGAATGCGGCGCAAGGTGGGATTATGTGGGAACACATGCATTTGACTGTAGATGCAGTGCTTCTATATATTCCCCATTTGAAAACTGATCAAGATGGTAAATCAATTCTATGTAGAGGGGTGTGGCTATCTCTTCCTGCTCAGCAGGCCTATTTGACGGTACTTCTAGTTGGTTTCCAAGGGATTTTGGTCCATACCGATGGGTCCCCTTTGACCAGATTTTAGCTCAGGAAGGTTCTGGGCAGGGTCGCACTGCGTGTGGGCCTTGACCATAATGTATAGCCCCTCACTCGTTCAGAGTTGGGGTTGATACAACGGCTGCTGAGTTGGGATGGTTGAATAACTGTTTTTTTTTTTCGGGTGTAGGCCGTCCCAGAGGTATAGCTCTTACGTCACACCTCTGCAACAGTTCAGTTAAAAATTATTTTCTCTGTGTTTTCTTCATTGTTGTGGTTTGCCTCTTAGCCCTTTGGTAACTCCTTTTTTCTTTTGCAGGGCCACATGTACGTCCATTTTGTGTGTGTATAGTTGGGCATTTTTTCGTGTACTAGGTGGCCACCTGGGCATTACCAGTTCCTGAAGGAAGTCAACTGGGATTGCCTCAGTCTTGTGCAGTCATACATTGGCTGGGACGTAGAGGGCTTTGCTGGGTAGATCTGCCTGCTTTATTGCAAAATGCCGCTAGGTGGGGAAAACCTCAAGTATTGTTATACCTTTCCTCCAAGGTACAAACTGCTCCAGATCCCACAAAGGCTGCAGACGCCACCGGAAGTGGAGGGAAGAATGCTACAGGCTTAAAAGTTAAAAAATAACGTTAAATAAAGCATAAATAAAAACAAGGTACATAGAGGCAGCAAAAGCAAGAGTCCTTACGTGTTTCGTGCCAATACTTGGCACTTAGTCATAGGAATGACTTCTGCAACACTGACCCTCCATTTAAAGGGACAGTGTCTAATCAAAGTGTAAGTATTGAACACATGTGGAATACAAACATTTAAAAACACATATTAGTACAAATATCACAACATGGATACAAGAGAGATTAAGAACAGATTATTTATAGATAATTGGATATGCTGCAAAGTCACAAATTATAAACCCATAGTTGAATAAAAACTTTTATCGCTGGGCTTAGTAAGTGCAATGCCAATATTGCTCTCTCAGTGTGTTATAAAGAAATGTATATTTGGATATCTAAGACAAAGTGATGTGCATATGTTTAAATAAGTATATAGTTCTATGATGGAAATTTATAGGGAAAAAACGTATTATTAAGTACAAAGTTTACATATTATAGCGTATTCAATAAGGCTTATTGAAGGAGTGTGCTCATAGTGGAGTAGATGTTTTGCCAGAATTTTGTAATTTTAGGGCATGTCCACAATATATGATATGGTGTAACCTCTTCTGTGCATTTTCTCCAGCAATGGTCGGAAGCTTCTCGGAATATGTATTTTAGCCTATGTGGAGTGAGATACCACCTAAAGAGAAATTGTAATTTGTTTCTAAGAGGGTGGCTGAGTGGGCGGATTTTGAGGTTTTGTGGAATATAGTATACCATGCTTGTTCTGTTAAAGTATATAGAAGCTCTTTGTGCCATGATGTAATGGTCGTTGTGTGAATAATTTCAGTAGGGGTTATGAGAAGTGAGTATAATAAAGATATGGGGGCCTATTTATCAAATGTCTGTCGGACATGATCCGATCAGTGGATCATGTCCGACAGACATCGCTGAATGCGGACAGCATACGCTCTCCGCATTCAGCATTGCACCAGCAGTTCACCAGCAGTGAACTGCTGGTGCAATGCTGCCCCCTGCAGATCCGCGGCCAATCGGCCCCTAGCAGGGGGTGTCAATCAACCTGATCGTATCTGATCAGGTTGATTGCTGTCCGCGGCCTCAGAGCAGGCCGACAGGTTATGGAGCAGCGGTCTTTAGACCGCTGCTTCATAACTTGGTGTTTCTGGCGAGCCTTCAGGCTTGATAAATAGGCCCCATGGTATGTGAAGGGGGGGAGTCAAGAGTATATAATTTTTCAAAGGGTGTAAAGTCTTTTTTATTTTGTGTGATTTAGTGTTTATTTTTATTTGTAATTTAGTTAATTGTATTTAATTAATGTAATTTATTTAATTGTAGGAATAATTTAGTAAATGATAGTAATTTTTATTTAGATTTATTTTAATTATATTAAAGTTAGGGGTGTTAGGGTTAGACTTAGGGTTAGGTTTAGGGGTTAATAACTTTAGTATAGTGGCGGCGGTGATGTTGGGGGTGGCAGATTAGGGGTTAATAATATTTAACTAGTGTTTGCGATGCGGGAGTATGGCGGTTTAGGTGTTAATATGTTAATTATAGTGGTGGCGATGTCCGGAGCGGCAGATTAGGGGTTAATCATTTTATTATAGTGTTTGCAATGCGGGAGGGCCTCGGTTTAGGGGTTAATAGGTAGTTTATGGGTGTTAGTGTACTTTGTAACACTTTAGTTATGAGTTTTATGCTACAGCTTTGTAGCGCAAAACCCATAGCTACTGACTTTAGATGGCGGTACAAATCTTGTCGGTATAGGCTGTACCGCTCACTTTTTGGCCTCTCAGGCAACACTCGTAATACCGGCGCTATGGAAGTCCCATTGAAAAAGGACTTTTTGAAAGGTGCGGTAGTTACGTTGCGTTACGGCCAAAAAAGTGTGCGGTACACCTATACCTGCAAGACTTGTAATAGCAGCGGTAGTGAAAAACCAGCGTTATGAGCCATAACGCAAAACTCGTAATCTAGCCATGAGTTAGTTACTGCAGGGTTAATTTTGTTAGCTCAGTAACACAGGACGATAGGGCATTTAAAGCCTTATGCACATTTGCCTTGTCACTGGCTCAATAGATGTGTTAAGCTAATGCCCAGTAGGTCATTGCTTCTCAGGAGCTGACTTTAAAGGGACATAATACTGGCCGTTTATATTCACCTCAAACAGTTTACATACCCCACATCCAAAAACAATAATATAATCCATAAAACTGTAATAATTAGAAAGAAAAATATACTTTATTCAACATAAATAGTGTGCTAGATGAGCATGCACTTGCTAATCAGCCATGGGAGAGTGCTCACGTCTGCGCACCTGTTACTTCCTGGTTAGAAGCACTGTGACACAGTAGCCAAAACGTTTGTATTGCAAAGCAACTGGACAATACAAGCAATGTTACTGTGTCAAGTGCATGTTCTGTGGCACACAGATGTTTTCATAATTATCATGTATTCTGTTATACAACACAGCTAAATTGAATTATCGTTTGAAAAACCATATTAATGAAGCGTGCACTTTTTCTATAGTGAATTTCTTTGCATGAATATATATATATATATATTTAAAATGGCTTCTTCAGGCAAAAGTCAGTATTTAGTGTGACCTCCCTTGGCACTAAGCACACCTTGAACTCTTTTAGGAAGACTGTCCTGAAGTTTTCTGAAGTAATCTTCTAGTATATTATACCAGGCTTCTTTCAGCACTTCCAATAGTTCTTCTTTATATTTAGATTGTCTTTTATTTATTTCTTTGTCCAGGTGATCCCATACTGCCTCTATAATATTCAGGTCTGGACTCTGCGGAGGACAGTCTATGACTGACAGTGTTTTATCAGCTGCTTTTCTCTCCAAATATGATTTCTCTGCATTAGCAGTGTGCTTGGGATCGTTATCACGCTGAAAAATAAAACCATTCCCAATCAGGCACTTTCCAGAAGGAATGGTATGATGAATTAAAACCTTTCTGTACTTTTCAGCATTCATGACCCCATCAATCTGGACAATATCACCAACACCACTGACAGAAATGCAGCCCCAAACCAGGAGAGACCTGTCTTTCTCTAACTCTTCTTCTCACATTTGGTCGATGATTGGACCCAAAATTTTCAAACATGGATTCGTCACTCCATAATAGTCTTTTTTTTTACTGATCTTCATTCCAATCTTTGTGAGCTTTAGCATATCTTAGCCTTTTCACCCTCTTCCCCTTCCGAAAAAGTGGTTTCTTGGCTGCTACCCTTCCACAAAGATTATTCCTTATCAAACTTCTTCGGACTGTAGAAGGGTCAACTTGTCATCCCGATGAAGCTGCCAGATGCTGTGCCAGGTCCTTGCTGGACTTCTTCTGGTCTCTCAAAGAAGAAACTCTGAGAAACTTCTCTTCAGATTTTAAAAGTTTTCTTGGCATTCCAGTCCCTTTTTGTCCTTGTCCCTTCCCATTATTTTTCAAATTTCTTTATAACAGCTTGAATACCACATTGTTATCCAGTTTGTTTGCTGATTTCCCTTTAAGAGTGGCCTTGCTGATTCAAAAGTATGATTTTATGTCTGTCAAATTCTGTGATCTTTGGTATTTTGAATGGAATGATGTGATTGAAAGTGGGTCTTATTAGCAAGCTTCCAGTAAATAAAACTCATACCACATGTGTATGTAATGCTCAAGCATGTCTTGCAAAAACATGGTGTAATAGACCTTTTTCACAGCAGTCATTTTGACATGAAATAGTAATGACATTAATTAGGGTTCAATTCAATTTAGGTTTACAAGAGTCAGGTTCCTGCTATTGCTCAGGTGTAAGGGGAAGTCACACTAAATACTTGCCACTTTAGCCTATAGATGCAAGGGTTTTCTTTCAGATATGTTTCTGTTTTTTAATACTGCATACAAATATCCTGTATTTTCTGGTTGTATTCTAATAAAGAGACTGAGAAATAATTATATATGGTCATTATACCAATGCTAAATCAACAAATGTAATGGCCTTAGACTTTTGCACAGTACTGTATATATATATATATATATATATATATATACACACATTTGTCCCTTTACGGGTGCACGTTAAAATAGTGTTCCACTTGTAATCTAGCCCATAATGTAAAAACATATATACATATTAATACATACATCTTTATACATGTATATGTCTGTATCTCTGTGTTAAAGCTCTTTACCTGCCTTTTATTCTTTAACACCTGAGACCTCATCTTTAAACCCTTACAACTTTTTTTGTGTTTTTTAAATATTTTTTATTAGATGGTGTTATTATGAGCGTAACTGTACTTTTCAATGTATTTTTAATGTGTTTTGTGACAGTTTTTTGTTTTGCGAAACAGTTAACCAGAGCTCTGAGGTTGCGCTATCCAGACACGCATTAACTTCAATTGCGCTCAAGTGATAGGATTTACTTTCAACTTCTAATACAAGCTCTACATCCGATGTGCGCAAATAGCTGTGATAAACCTGATATCCCTCGAGCATAACTGTCCCCGATAAACCCAATATCCCTTGCGTGTAACTGTCCCCTATAAACCCGATTTCCCTCACGCGTAACTGTCCCTGATAAACCTGATATCCCTTGAGTGTAACTGTCCCCGATAAACCCTAAATCCCTTGTGCCACTTGTAATCTGGACCTTAGCAAGGTGATTACAGTAACAGCAGTGGTCACCTGGCTATTTTCAATGTTATTTCCTAAAATCTTAACAAAAGTATACATTTTAAAAGAATTTGGTTGCTGCCTTCTCACCTCCAATGACATTTAAATATAATTATGATATATTCTGAAAATATATATAATATGTGTAAGTCACTCACTTATAACAGCTTTTTAATTTAAACAGCTCAAAATAATCTTTGTACAGGGGTCTGAAAAAGGCTTAGCAGCAAAAAGGTTAAAAGGACATGAATTCCCCAATTTTTCTTTCATGATTCAGATTTCAAACAACTTTCTAATTTACTTATATTACAAAATTGTATTTGTTTTCTTAAATAGCAGCTCAAGATTGTACCCTTATGTTACTTTACTCTCCTTATTGTTCTTATTGTTGCTCCCCCCCCCCACTATATAATATATAAAATGTTTGGGGTATGTGTAGATTTGTATAATCAACAAATGCATGATAAGAAGACAATGCAGTAGCACTTAGGCCTCTAGTTATCATGGTCTGGCGGACCTGATCCGACACTGCGGATCAGGTCCGCCAGACCTCGCTGAATACAGCGAGCAATAAGCTTGCCGTATTCAGCAGTGCACCAGCAGCTCACAAGAGCTGCTGGTGCAATGCCGCCCCCTGCAGACTCGCGGCCAATGGGCCGCCAGCAGGGGGGTGTCAATCAACCCGATCATACTTGATCGGGTTGATTTCTGGCGATGTCTGTCCGCCTGCTCAGAGCAGGCGGACAGGTTATGGAGCAGCAGGCTTTGTGACCGCTGCATCATAACTGCTGTTTCTGGCGAGTCTGCAGGCTCGCCAGAAACACGGGGCATCAAGCTTCATTCGTAGCTTGATACATATGCCCCTAAGTCTGAACTACAAATGAGTAGTAGATTTTTGTTAAATAAATTGCAAAGTTTTGTCTATTTCCACTCCCCATGTATCATGTGACAGTCATCAGCCAATCACAAATGCATATACGTATATGCTTTGAATTCTTGCACATGCTCAGTAAGAGTTGGTGACTCAAAAAGTATAAATATAAAAAGACTGTGCACATTTTGTTAATGGAAGTAAATTGAAAAGTTGTTTAAAATTGCATGCTGTATCTGAATTATGAAGTTTAATTTTGACTTGACTGTCCCTTTAACCGTATCATGCCTGTTTAGTTAGTAGAACTACACATGCTGTTTCATAGGTACTGTTTAAATGTTTTAAGATTTCCTCCAAATACCTTAGATCAGTGGCTTACTGGGTTCACACTGAGACGTTACTGTATGTTTGACTCAATTTTAGCCCTTGATATTAAACGCCCTATAGCTTCTGTATGTGGACCCAAAGCTGACAGGTTATAACTATCTGGACTGATGAGGGGTATAGAGATAACATGGGATTGTGTTTATGCCTATATATCTGTTTATGTGCAAACAACTTTAACATTTTTTTTGTATTATTTTTTTATTTCTGTTAGTGGTCAGATATGCTACTTTAGCTAGGGTTCTAGCCACTTTGATATGATATGGGGTTACTACCTTTAACATTACTTACGACCATCTAACTTAACAAGGCTTTTTGTTTAGTTTATGGAAGATATATCATTACCATAGGACCAAGAAGCTAGTTATTTTTACCACCCTCCATATGTTTTAACTTAGTTCTAAATTAAGCTAGAGGGTTCCTATGTTGTCCTGTATATGTCTCTAGAGCCAAATGAAAACTAACAGGTTCCAGCCGTGGGTGCAGATAAAAAGTAAGTCTTTATTTGTTATTTAAAACCATAAACACTTGACATGTTGAATACTAGGTTGGACATCAGATCAGGTCTTACGCGTTTCAGCTCTCCTGAGCCGTACTCATAGACCTCTGATCTGGCGCTGTAGCAGCAAAAATTTATACAAGATTAATTGGGTCAATTAAAAACACATTGCCCAAGATAGTCTCTAGAGCTACATACCCAAACTCCCCTACTGGACTTCTGTATAGATGGCTTCCTATATAGAGTAAGTCAGTCTTTGTACTCATCAGGCATAATCCCTCTTAATATAAAATTATTGCCCATACATAGCTGGCAACCTTTCAGAGTTCATTTCTGTATTATATATTTACTTATATGTGAGACTTTTGATGCTCCACGGTTGCCCACACCCCTTGATATCAAATTCTCCCACAGTGTAACACAGAGCAAGTGCTCTTAGATATCTTTAATACATCGAATCCTTTCTATATTTTTTAAACTTCGGTACTTCACTTCCCATGATATGTGGCATACACAGATAAATGTTAATGTTTAGCTCAGAGCTATATTAAACAAGCTAGTTTTCTAGGGCTTTAGGTGATCCATAGAACATATATATATATATATATATACACAACTTGACATTTGTTTTATCGCTCTGTTTAAGTGTTTTATATGATCTGACAGTTACACAAATTATTAACTCTGCAAGTTATGGTACTTTTATAGCCATTGCTAGTATCTAGTCTACTAAAAAGTTGAGTATGATGTATTATCTTCATTGCCCAAGAGTGGCCTTTGAGATTTATTATTCCCCCCTCTTTATGTCATATGAAACTGTATAGGCCCAAGAGTGGCCTCTTGTCCAATGAGGGGTTCCTAGCATCCTAAAATGAAAAAATGAGGTTCAATTTTAAGGTTGGTTTATATGCCTTACAGACACCCTGTGTCCTGGAAATTCAGAGATTTTTTTTGCATTGGACGTTATTTTCTTGTATATCTTTATCATATTTTTCATCTGATTGTCTGTAATATCTTTCTTGAAACCTCAATAAAAAACATTAAAACAGGGGAGTCCAAACTTTGCTCTCCAGAGGTTTTGGAACTACATTTCCGATGATGCTCAGCCAGCATTTTATCTAGCTGAGCATCATGGGAAATGTAGTTTCAAAACCTCTGGAGAGCAAAGTTTGGACACCCCTGCATTAAAAGTAAAAAAATAGCAGCTCAAGAATGTGCACGTGTCTGCAGCACATCATTGGTGGACCTACTTAACAGAGGGCCCTGCTGCAAGATTCTTCTGGGGCCCCCAAATGAAACTCAGTAGAAAGCAAAAGTATTAATTTACATTCTGCTCTGTATAATGATTTTGAAGATAGATAAACAGACAGACAGATAGATCGATAGACAGAAGGACCTACAATCTGCACTAATAAAAGGCTCCCTGCATTAGGAATGTAAACATTCTGCACACAACTATGTATGGACTGGCTATTATGGGCCCCCTCCAGCTCCTGGGCCCTGGTCTGCACCTGCTGCACAAATGGTAGTTCCGCCCCTGAGCACTCTATATTGCAGCAGTTTTCAAAGAATGTTATCCATGTGCAAGAACACTAGATGGCAGCACATTTTCCTGCCATGTAGTGCTCCAGACACCTACCTAGGTATCTCTTCAATAAAGAATACCATGTTAACAAAGCAAATTTCCTAATAGAAGAAGACTAGAATTTTCTTTTTTAAATTGTATGCTCTCTCTGAATCACAAAAGAACACTTTTAGGTTTATATCCCTTTAAACAACTTAACAATTTACTCCTATTGTCAAATTAGCAGTTTTTTTCTTAGTATCCTTTGTTGAGAACATACTTAGGTAGCCTCGGGAGCAGCAGTGCACTGATGAGAGCTAGCTGACGATTGGGGGCTGCACCCATATATACCCCTTGTTATTGGCTCATGCATTCAGTTTGTTCCCAGGAGGTCATTGCTGTGAGCCTACCAAGAGAACAAAGCAAATTTGCTAATAGTAAACTGGAAAGTTATTTAAAATTATGCTTAATATTTAAAATTGCTTAATCTATCTGAATCATGAAAGCTTAATTTATTCTTGAATGTCCCTTAAATGTAACATTTACTGATGTCTGACATCTTCTTTATCTTAAATGGTAAACTACTCAAAAGAGTAGTCAGAGTGAACTTTGATAGTTAAAGGGACAGTCTAGTCCAAAATAAACTTTCATGATTCAGATAGAGAATGTTATTTTAAACAATTTTCAAATGTACTTTTATCACCAATTTTGCTTTGTTTATTCTTAGTTGAAAGCTAAACCTAGGAGGTTCATATGCTAATTTCTAAGCCCTTGAAGGCAGCCTCTTCTCTCAGGGCATTTTGACAGTTTTTCACCACTAGAGGGTGTTAGTTCATGTGTGTTATATAGATAACACTGTGCTCAAGCACGTGGAGTTCAGGTGAGCCAGCTCTGATTGGCTAAAATGGATGTCTGTCAAAAGAACTGAAATAAGGGGCAGTTTGCAGAGGCTTAGATACAAGGTAATCACAGAGGTAAAACATATATTTATATAACTGTGTTGGTTATGCAAAACTGGGGAATGGGTAATAAAGGGATTATCTATCTTTTTTTAAACAAAAAAAATTCTGGTGTAGACTGTCCCTTTAACGTTCTGGCTCATGCTCAGTTTGCATGTTAATAAACAAGATTGTTTTCTGTGTGTATGTATCTGTACATAAAGTACAAGTTCAAATGTTTATGGTTGAAATTAATTGTTTAAATGTTATTTATAGTATTAAAATGATATGAAATTATTAATTGTATAATTTATTAATTAATATAGGCCTAGATTACATGTGGAGCGCAAAAATTTTAGTGCCTTAGGCACTAACACCGTTCAAGGTAAATCAATAGTGCTCCTATGCTTGCGTTGGTTTTCCAAGTTAAAAGTAAAAAGTTATCGTTCAAGCAAAAGACTTTGGGCGCACTAACATTTGGAGATCGGAATAACGTAACTGTGCTAGATCCCTTTCCCCATAGACCAGGGCTCAAAATTTCCACTAGCCATTGGCGAGTGGAAATTTAACAGTTGCGAGTGAAAGTTAGTGAGTGAATGTCTACAAAAATTATCTTAAGGGATATTATATATCCAAGAAAGTGCCAGGATATGTTATTCCTCTAGGGCTATAGGGACCCCATTAGTGCTTAGACTGTTACTTCTGAGAGGGTAAACAGGGGCAGAGAGAGATTGTAGAGGAAAAATTAAAGTGGAGAAAAAGATAGTGTTAAGAACGAATGAAGAGAAAAAAAGAGTGAAGAGATATGAGAGAGGGGTGAGAAAGAGTGTAAAGAGAAGATATGGGGGCCTATCTATCAAGCTCCGGATAGAGCTTGAGGCCCCGTGTTTCTGGCGAGCCTGAAGACTCGCCAGAAACACCAGTTATGAAGCAGCGGTCTAAAGACCGCTGCTCCATAATCTGTCCGCCTGCTCTGAGCAGGCGGACAGACATCGCCGCAATTCAACCCGATCGAGTACGATCAGGTTGATTGACACCTCCCTGCTGGCGGCCGATTCTGCAGGGGGCAGCGTTGCACCAGCAGCTCTTGTGAGCTGCTGGTGCAATGCTGAATACGGAGAGCGTATTGCTCTCCGTATTCAGCAAGGTCTGGCGGACCTGATCCGCACTGTTGGATCAGGTCCGCCAGACTTTGATAAATAGAGGCCATGGCCTGAGAGAGAAGGGAAGGGGTAAAAAGTTATACTGAAGAGAGGAGGGAGTTGAGTAATATAGATGAGAGATTATTTTTATAAAACAAATTTTCCAGGTCTGCTATGACCTCACATTAAAGTGAATGTAAAATTTTATACTAAAGTGCCCGGTTTTTAAAACTTTGATTAAAAACAGAGGAACTTTAATTCATCAAAATTTACATTTCACTCGTGTTGTCACAAAAAACTTACCTTTTAAACTTCACAGCAGCTCCAGCTTCCTCCAGTCTCACAAGCCGTTTCTGATGTCAGAAATGATTGATAGGTCATCCTCCAATCACAGCTTCCCCCCCGGGGGATTCAGTGTCTGATTCACTGCTGTGATTGGAGGAAACCAGATGCCTCATTTTAGACCCAGGAAGAGGCTTTGAAACGGGTGGAGGAAGCTGGAGCTGCTGTGAAGATTAAAAGGTAAGTTTTTTTTCACAACAGAAGTGAAATGAAAATTTTGATGAATTAAAGTGCCCCTGTTTTTAATCGAAGTTTTAAAAACCGGGCACTTTAGCATCAAAATTTACATTCACTTTAATGTCAAGACTCTCTGCACTCTCTCAGTTCAACATCTTCCTTTTTCTGTCCAGTTGATGTCTTCCCCAGAACCCTTGTTGATGTTACTAACTGCTATGCACTTATTTTTGTTAAAGGGACACTGAAATATTTTTTTTTCTTTTGTGATTCAGATAGAGCATGCAATTTTAAGCAACTTTACTAATTTACTAATTATTATTATTATTATTATTATTTTCTTCGTTCTCTTGCAATCTTTATTTGAAAAATAAGTTATCTAAGCTTTTTTTGGGTTCATGAATTTATCCACCAATCAGCAAGAACAACCCAGGTTGTTCACCAAAAATGGGCTGGCATCTAAACTTACATTCTTGCATTTCAAATAAAGATACCAAGAGAATGAAAAAAAATTGATAATAGGAGTAAATTAGAAAGTTGCTTAAAATGTCATGCTCTATCTGAATCACGAAAGAAAAAAATTGGGTTCAGTGTCCCTTTAATTTATTTTTGTATGTATCACTATTTAATCTATGGTTAAACAAAAACAATATTAAAAACTTACTGCACAATAAGGTGTTTCACATTGGCTAAACATATGCAAAGGGGGGGTTAGGTGTGGTGTGGGCGAGTAGTGGGTGGGATCAAAAGTGGTGAGTAACATTTTAGGCTGGTTAGTAGCTTAGAGCTTGACATATTTAATTTTTAAAAAATGTTCTTTTATCACTCGTACCCGAAGGTGCACTAAGCCATCTGCACTGAAGCCAAAGGTACTATACTACTATACTATACAAATAGTTCAAATACCTATGTTCTTCACTTAGAAGAAAGTGTTCTTTTTATTTTTAAATATATATTCCTATATATATCTGTATATTTTTGTAAAATATTTATCTATAGCTATATATGTATATGAATATATATGTAAAAAAATAAAAAGGACATTTCTTCTAAAAAGGGACAGTATGGAAAATGCAAAAAAACAAACACAAAAGTCATTTGAAAATTCAATTCACCCTGTACTAAATTGAAAACACATTATTAACACATTATTTGATGTTTCACTTTGTGAATGTAATGTTTTGTTTTTTTTTTAAATATACAATCATTTCAAATCTGATGACTGCAACACATTCCAAAAAAGTTGGGACGGGGCAATTTAAGACTAATAGCGATTTGACAAGTTGAAATAAGAAGGTGATGTGAAACAGGCGAGCCAATCGTGTAATCATAGTATATATATTTTCGGGGATGTAGGTCTGAGGAAGAAGAGCTATATCCCCGAAATGTTACACTGAAATACATTCACGTGTGTTTCAAAAGACCAGAGAATGCAAGCTCATTGCTATAATTACATATATATCAAACCATTTATAGCATGTTCTTTTTTATCTTACCGGCAGTAGTAAGGATTAATGGCCCTAGAAAAAAACGAAATAAATACAATGCACAAGCTGTGAATCCTGCCCTGAGGTCAGTGAACTGCTATCCTGTTGAGAGATATAAATGCAGGGTTACAAGTAGGGGAAGGAAGAACAGGAGGCATTGGGTGAATTTAAAGAAGGAAGTGTAAGATAGGTGGTTTGTGAAGAGATTAAATAGTCAGCACAGATAATTAAGCAGTAGGAAGTGATGAGTGTGAGAAGTGTAAAAAATAGCAATGTCAACACTTACACCATAAATATTACAAATTCCCTTTAATTATCTGTTCCTTCTTATTTGTCATAATAAAAACACCTCTATATTAAATACAAGCTAGATAAGTTAACTAAAATATTGTTTTATCCAACGTTGGAGCCCATTTAAATTTTCCACCAATAATATACATAGTGCAATAACCTACAGTATATTGTATCTACTGTATATAATAGTAGTGTTCCATCATCAGGTTTGTATAAAACATACCTACATCATGTCATTTAAATCAAGGATGGCCAACTGGCGGCCCAAGGGCCATATGTGGCCCTCTGCACCAGTTTTGAACTCTCCTGGGGGGAAAAGCAGAAACAAGGGAAAATAAAAAATCTGTGCTTTAGGGTGGTAACAACTCAAAAGTGCCCTCTGTAGGGCAGAACAGAAGACAAAGGGGGATATTTATCAAAACCTCAACCGCAAATACGCCGAAATTCTGCAGCGTACTTATCAAAGCCTACAGACCGTCAAATGTTGAAATTTGTGACGTAACATACGATCCGCCGGTCTCAATCCGACGCAGATCAATGCTTACATCATTAAAGGTGTTCCGAATACACATTGGGCTCTATCTGACATTTTTTCCTATTTACCAAATAGTTAACAGGCACGCTTGCGGCTATTCCGGCCCAGCGTACCTGGTTTTCAATCCACAACCCTGGAGGCCGCGAATGCCATAGAAATCAATGGGAATCTGAAAGCAGCGAAAGCTTATGTTTGATGCTGCCAGATATCCCATTGATTCATATGGTAGAAAACAAGTGACGTTTACACCTAACACCCTAACATAAACCCTGAGTCTAAACACCCCTAATCTGCCACCCCCGACATCGCTGCAACCTAAATAAAATGTATTAACCCCTATCCCGCTGCTCCCTGACCCCACTGTAACATAAATAAAGTTATTAACCCCAATCCCGCCGCTCCCCGACACCGCCGCAACCTAAATAAAAGTATTAACCCCTATCCCGCCGCCCCCCTGACCCCGCCGCAAGCTAAATAAAAGTATTAACCCCTAAACCTCTGGCCTCCCACATCACTACCACTCACTAAACCTATTAACCTCTAAACCATCAGCCCCCCACATCACATAAACTAAATTAAGCTATTAACCCATAAACCTAACAACCCGCTAACTTTAAATTAAAATTACAACATCCCTATCTTCAAATAAATTTAAACTTACCTGTAGAATTAAAAAAAACTATTTTAAACTATTAATTAACCTACCTACTACAATTAAATTAAACTACCAATTAAAATAACTAAATTACATATTAAAAAACCCTAACCCTACTCAAATTATTTAAATATACTATTAAACCTTATTACAAATTACTAAATTGAAGACTTCTTGGCGCCTGGATGATGACTTTGCCGGCTGGATGAAGATCGAAGAGGCCGTCTAGATGAAGACTTCTTGCTGGCTGGATGGATCCTTCAAGCGGGACTTCAATAACTGTAAGTGGATCGTCGGGGGTTAGTGTTAGGTTTATTTAAGTTTTTTTGGGTGGGTTTTATTTTTAGATTAGGGTCTGGGCATGTAAAAGAGCTAAATGCCCTTTTAAGGACAATGCCCATACAAATGCCATTTTCAGGGCAATGGGGAGCTTAGGTTATTGTAGGTGGTGGGTTTTACTGTTGGGGGGTGTTTGTATTTTTTTTTACAGGTGAAAGAGCTGATTTCTTTGGGGCAATGCCCCACAAAAGGCCCTTTTAAGGGCCATTGGTAGTTTATTGTAGGCTAGGTTTTTTTTTATTTTGGCGGCGCTTTTTTATTTTGATAGGGCTATTAGATTAGGTGTAATTCTTTTTTATTTTTGAAAATGTTCCCCTGTCCTGTAATTTAGTAATTTGTAATAAGGTTTAATAGTATATTTAAATAATTTGAGTAGGGTTAGGGGTTTTTAATATGTAATTTAGTTAATTTAATTGGTAGTTTAATTTAATTGTAGTATAATAGTTAGGGTAGGTTAATTAGTATAGTAAAGTATAGTGGCGGCGTTTAGTGACAGGGTATAAAGTAAATAAGAAAAAGCGAGATCGATGACTGCTAGTTAACAACAGTCCAATTGTCAGGATAGGTTAAGTCCAGAGTTAGACTCAAATGCTAGAATGAGGTTTGTAACACCCTAGCACTGTGAGTATATACCAGGACCTGACCCTGCGACAGCTACAGTAATATACTCACTGAAATAGACTGGAAGTTGGCACAGCAGGGTCAGGAGAAGAAACTTTGTGTAGATAGGGTTAACCAAAAGAGTAATCAAACAAGCAATATCCAGCAACGAGTAATCAAGCAGGTAGGGGTTAACCAGTAGAGTAATCAAGCAAGCAATGTCCAGCAACGTGTAATCAGGCAGATAAGGGTTAACCAATAGAGTTATCAAACAAGCAATGTCCAGCAATGTGTATTCAGGCAGTTTGGGGTTAACCAGTAGAATAGTCTAGCTAACAAAGTTCCAGCAACGTGTAATCAGGCAGTTTGGGGTTAACCAGTAGAATAGTCTAGCAAGCAAAGTTCCACCAACGTGTAATCAGGCAGTTTGGGGTTAATCAGTAGAATAGTCTAGCAAGCAAAGTTCCACCAACGTGTAATCAGGCAGTTTGGGGTTAATCAGTAGAATAGTCTAGCAAGCAAAGTTCCAGCAACATGTAATCAGGCAGTTTGGGGTTAACCAGTAGAATAGTCTAGCAAACAAAGTCCAGTTATCAGGTATCAGGCAGGTAGGGGCTAAGCAGGGTTGAAGTCAAGCAAGCCAGCAATTCAAATATAACAAATAGTTCAAAATAGTACTCACAAGCCGGGAAATGAGAACAAACAGGCACCGAGGAGAGGAGATGCCGGAATAAGAAGCCCTTCTGATGTCAGCAGAAGGGGCCGGTGGCATACAGGGTTGCTAGGCAACCAAGGGAAGCGCAACAGCGCCGGAAAAACAAAGGCAGAGAGAGCGATCAGTTGAGCGATCGCGACACCAATGCTCATCGCCCTTTTTTAATAAATAAGGAGAGCGTATTGAGATATGCTTCCACGATGTTAGGCGAGCGTATTGGTGCCGGCAAATGCAACAAAGTTAAGGCTTTAATAAATATCCCCCAGAGGGTGTACTGCAAACTTATCTAAATCTGACAGCTTGTAATCATCAAGCAATGATCAGAGGTGAGGACAGGCTATAAAAAGGATTTTTTCTAATAGGATGCGGGATTAGAACCTGACAGGAAGATTTAGGGTGGAAAGTTTTTATTACAGATAATTCCTCACACCTAGCTATAGCACTAAAAAAGACACACAGACCAAAGTGGACAGAAGTGACTAATGTGAAATCTTCAAAATCCATGGAGGTATATGTTTTCTTTTTCCAAAATAAGGCTGACCTTTATTGTTCAGCTTGAGATCTGTAAAGGAGTGTCCAAGAAGATGGCTCTGGGTGAGATCTATCACAGAGCTGTGGTAAGAAGGTACACCATGGAAAAAGTAACAACCAGGAGACAGACTGGCCAAAGTCAATAAAAGCAATCCTTTATTCGAGTATAAATATAAAAGTTAGCAATAGCACAGTTCACAAAACTTTCAGTAGTGCCAAAAAACAAGCTGACATGTTTCGGCATAGAGCTGTTGTCCTAGCTGTATGGCCGGAAAGCAAGAAGGCAGCTTATCAGTTTACAGGGCTTGTTCAGCGTGTTGGTTTCTATTTCACTGACCTACATGTGGAAAATGGAGGGAGGTCACCTTTTTTTTTTTCTTTTTTCTCATAATTTCATTCCTTCCTCTTTCCACTTTTACTGTTCTGCTAAGTCATATCCCACCAGTCTTCTACTATGCTGTGGGTGGAACGCAGCTTAGTTCTCTATTTCAATTTCTCTTTTAAGACACAAAAATAAAGAGTAGGCAAAACAGGAGACAAATTGTTACTGGAAAAGATTGTTTGGATTTTTTATACTTAATTATAAATAGTTTTGTGCAGTCACTTGATGTAATAAATGCTATTGATTATGTTTATGTGACCATGTCTATGTTTAATGAATATTAGACCTGTTTTAATAATCTGATGTGTGGATGTTGATCTGGCTGCACTGTCTCTCTTAGGGAACCTGGCTGGGCACCAAGTTTTGAATCCCTTTTTATATGGGATAATAATCCTTTAGGTGCAAGATTGGTGTCCTGGCATTGCTACATAGATGCTATTATACTGTATGTGGCTGGAATGGTGAAGCTAGAATGATACAGGATTTTGTTGTGTATATTAATGGGAATAATTTATTTTTAAGATTCACTCCCACCATCCATACTTCTAAAATAGTCTTTTTGAATTTGTCAATTCAAATTGTGGAAAATAAAATCATAACTAAAAACTTTTTAAACCCTGTGATGCAAATACTTACATTAATAAGAATAGTTGCCACCACCCCAATTGGTTGACATTGGTACCTAAAAGCCAATTTCATAGGATTAAACGTAACTGCAGTAACACAGGAGATTATATACAACAGTCTCAATTTATTCAATAAAAGGTTTGTTTATAAAAGTTACGATTGGAGGGAAGTTAAGAAAGAAAGGGTTTTTATTCAATGCAAGGACAGAGGTGATTTTTTGGAAAACAAATCATGACATGGTAATCAAGAAGATTTTGAGAAAATTAACCGTATTGTGGAGAAACATTGGCATATTTTGGAGAAGGATGAAATATTAAAGAAGGTTATTCCTCATAAACCCAAGATAATCTACCGTAGGGCTAACATTTTAGCACCTTCCCTAATACGAGGTATGCAACCTAAACCTCTTTTGACTTTGTTTAACCTTACTGGTTTCTATTCATGTAGCATATGCAAAGCATGTAATTGTGAAAAATATATGATTCAGGGCTAGATTACAAGTTGAGCGCAAAATATCACTTCTGCAAAAGCGATATTTGCACTCTATATACTAATACCAGCACACAAATGTGCGCTGGTATTACAAGTGAGGTGCAATGCCAACAATATGTTATTAAATTAAATAAAACAAAATATTTACCAAAACAAGAAAATGTAATATATCAGAACCTTATATAAGGTGCATGTCCATATAGTTCCTCAAAGATCCAAATAAGTAAGGGAAAGAAAAAAAAGACTGCAGCTGCTCAGACTCACGTAGATTATGAGTTTTGCGTTACGGTTTTAACGCTGAAAAAAATGTCCATTTCAGTGTAAAAAACGTAACGCAGCCATTACGAGTCTTGTCGGTATAGCTATACCGCAAGCATTTTAGCCTGTAACGCAACGGCAATCCTGCATTCACAAAAATGACATTTTTGGCGTGGGATTTCCATAGCGCCGGTATTACAAGTTGTGCGGTGAGGCTAAAATGCTTGAGTTCCAGCCTATACCGACACAATCCATTCCGCCATCTGAGAGCAGTAGTTATGGATTGTGTGCAACAAAACTGTTACACAAAACTCATAACTAAAATTTTACAAAGTACACTAACACCCATAAACTACCTATTAACCAATATTCCGCCGCCCTCCCGCATCGCAAGCACTAAATTAAACTTATTAACACCTAATCTGCCGTTCCCGACATCTCCGCCACTAATAAAAGTTATTAACCCCTATCCCCCCCACACCCCAACATCGCCCACACTATAATAAAGCTATTAACCCCTATTCTGCCTCTCCCCGACATCGCCGCCACTAAATAAAGTTATTAACCCCTATTCCGCCTCTCCCTGACATCGTCGCCACTATAATAAAATATTCAAATCAGCCAATAGAATTTCAGTAGCTCTCATCCTATTGGCTGATTTGAACAGCCAATAGGATTTCAGTAGCTCTCATCCTATTGGCTGATTTGAATTTCAAAAATCAAATCAACCAATAGGAATGCAAGGGACGCTACTTTGAAAAGGCTCCCTTGCATTGAAGATTAAGTGTGCAGCGGTGACCATATGAAGAGGACGCTCTGTGCCGGATGGCTTCAAGGATGGACTCGCTCCGCGCCATCGGGATGAAGATAGAAGACACCACCGGGATGAAGATAGAAGATGCCGCCTGGATGAAGATAGAAGACGCCGCCTGGATGGATGAAGACCTCGCCGCCTGGCTGAAGACTTCTCGCCGCCTGGATGTCCGGACTTCAGAAACTGTAAGTGGATCGTCTGGGGTTAGTGTTAGGCTTTTTTTGGGTGTTTTTTTTTTTAGATTAGGGTTCAGGCTTTTTTAAAAGAGCTAAATGCCCTTTTCAGGTCGATGCAAAAGAGCTAAATGCCCTTTTAAGGGCAATGCCTATATAAATGCCCTTTTCATGGCAATGGGTAGCTTAGGTTTTTGTTAGAGTTAGGTTTTTTTATTTTGGGGAGTTGGTTGGTGGGTTTTACTGTTGGGGAGGTCTTTGTATATTTTTACAGGTAAAAGAGCTGATTTCTTTTAGGGCAATGCCCTACAAAAGGTTCTTTTAAGGGATATTGGTAGTTTATTGTAGGCTAGGGTTTTTTTTGGGGGGGAGAACTTTTTTATTTTTATAGGACTATTAGATTAGGTGTAATTGTTTTTTGTTTGATAATTTCGTTTGTTATTTTTTTGTAATTTAGTGTTTGTTATTTTTTATAATTTAGTATTTGTTATTTTTTGTAATTTTAGAATTATTTTTTTTAGTAGTGTTAGGTTTTTTTAATGTGTAATTTAGTTTATTTAATTTTTAGTTATTTTAATTTTAGTCTAATAGTTATGTTAGGTTAATTGTTAGTTTAAACTTAAGTTTTTTTAATTACACAGTTACATTTTTATTTATTCTAAGATAGGGATATTGTAATTTTAATTTAAAGTTAGGGGGTTGTTAGGTTTAGGGGTTAATAGTTTAATTTAGTGTTTTGCAATGTGGGGGGCTGGCGGTTTAGGGGTTAATAGGTTTATTTAGAGGCTGTGATGTGGGAGGCCAGAGGTTTAGGGGTTAATAACTTTATTTAGTGGTGGCGATGTCAGGGATGCTGTGGAATAGGGGTTAATATCTTTATTATAGTGTCGGCGATGTTGGGGTGTGGGGGAATAGGGGTTAATAACTTTATTATAGTGGCGGCGATGTCGGGGAGCGGAGGAATAGGGGTTAATAACTTTTATTAGTGGCGGCGATGTCAGGGGAATCAGATTAGGGGTGTTTAGACTTGCGGTTTATGTTAGGGTGTTATGTTTAAACATAACTTTTTTTCCCCCATAGACATCAAAGGGGTTGCGTTACGGCGATGAACATTCCGCGCTTAAGGTGTTAGTTTATTTTCTAACACCTTCTCCCCATTGATGTCTACGGGGAAAGCGTGCACGAGCACGTATTCTAAGCCCTCATCGCCACCATATCGCACGCACAGGGAGGCTTTTTAAAAACTTGTAATGGCAGCGCTATGGAGGGTGAAATAACACAACTTTTGTCGCGTTAGTTTCTCAACCCTCTATAGCACAAAACTTGTAATCTAGGTGTATGTTTGGCAGTTCAAATGTATAGTACCCAGTAAAACATATTGGGGTAGATTTAACATAGTGCGAGCGGACATGATACAATGTAGCGTATCATGTCCGCTGCACATTGATAAATACCGACAGCATACATTGCACCAGCAGTTCTTGTGAACTGCTGGTGCAATGCCGCCCCCTGCAGATTTGCGGCCAACCGGCCACTAGCAGGGGGTGTCAATCAACCCGATCGTATTCGATCGGGTTGATTTCTGTCTGCGGCCTCAGAGCAGTCGGACAAGTTATGGAGCAGCGGTCTTTAGAAGAAGGGGCATAAAGCTCCATACAGAGCTTGATAAATCGGCCCCATTAAATAAAGTTCAATCACAGAAACTCAGAAGGCCACATATACCTATACTCAAGGCAGGACACTAATCCCTAATATATTATATTAATATTTAGAGTCTAATCAGACTGTATGACAAAAAAGGGGTTAGACTGTCATTCACCTAATTTGAACATAGATTACATAATAGTAGTAGCTGATTTAAAAAAACATTTTTTTAGAGAGGGGTACCTAAATGAATGCTGCTAAATCTACATCAACATTTAAACCTTAAGGATCCAAAGTGTTAATAACCAATTCTTTCTATCTGGGTGGATCTGATCTATTATCTGGATCCTTAAAGATCTTGCATCATCCCCATGGACCAATCTAAAATTAGGAACACTATGGTTTTTCCTTTTTGTCTCATCCTTCTCTTATAACATTTTACATTCTTTTTGACACATAGGCACATACTACATTGTTTCTTGCCACATTTATATGTGCCTTCCTTAAGACTCATCTAATTGCTGGTTCTCTCTGTACTGTTCAATTTGATAGGTTTTAGTTGAAATGATTTTTATTATATTATAAACAACAAACACAGACCACCTTGTTCATTTAGTACAGATCTTAACACCTCCGTTAATCACACAGCAAGAGCTCAAGTCCAGTATTCAATACTTCTTTGCGAAGGTGATATCCAAAAGTCTGTTATTATATAGAAATGAACATGTATATCTTCCGTAGCACTTAACTTCAGTCCTGTGCTGTCTCTTGGCTAATTACAGTTTCAAAATTATTAGAGTTTGGTGTAAGGAGTAACACAAGAAAGCATATCAAACAATTAGACATTTCTCCCCTCTCCTTAACCATCTTATTTACTGTATGTATATTCCCCTGCCCGCCCCCTCCTCCCACCCCCTATACAACTTAGTGTAAAAGAAAAAAAAAAAAAAGGGTAAACCAACATACAATTAACCAACATTCAACTTGCCTGTCGCTTCCTCTCTTCTTACTGCAGATCCGGGAGAGGGGTCCCCACCAATTTTAGATATATTTCAGGCCGTCATTGCCTATATGTCATTGTAAGTCGCCCTATTGGTCATGCCTATTATCCTCATTTCCCTATGCTATTATGTGTCTCGTCTACCTCCAGTGTTATTAGTGTCCCGTCAGGATCCAGAAATACCATATTTTTAAGAATTGCTCGTGATTATTCTTAATATGGGCTGCCGTTTCCGACAATTTGCGTGTGGCTTGGATCTTCTCCAACACTTCCCCCCATGAGGGTATTCCTGATTTCCAGTATCTGGCCACACATATTCTAGTGGCTGTAC
The DNA here is from genome assembly GCF_027579735.1 of Bombina bombina. Taxonomy (NCBI): domain Eukaryota; kingdom Metazoa; phylum Chordata; class Amphibia; order Anura; family Bombinatoridae; genus Bombina; species Bombina bombina. The sequence continues at coordinate 356,162,736 of NC_069499.1, forward strand.
ATAGTGTGCGTATGAATGTATTAGTAGGTGCATTAAAAGGTTTTATATGTTCATTCAAGAGTGCTTGTGATGCTGTTAGGGAGATGTTTTCAGATAACACTTCACTAAGTAATTGAGATAATTTAACCCATATCTGTTTGACCTGTGGGCATTCCCACCACATGTGAATGTATGTCCCCATTACGGCGCATCCTCTATAGCAGAGTTTGCTGCCCCTTTGGGTGTAATGGGAGGTGATTATCGGGGTCAAATACCACCTGAAAGACGTCTTAATACAATTTTCCCTGAAATCTGCACTAATTAATCCCTTACTAGATGTGAATAATATTGTTTCCCATTCTTCAATAGAGTGTACTATGTTTAAATCCCTTTCCCATTTCTCCATCAGTGTAGTTTTAGAGGTGAATTTAGCTCTCTGAATCGCTAAGTATATAGCTGAAATTAATTTTTTGTGGCGTCTAGTTGTGATGCAGAAATGTTCGAGCGTTGTCAGTGGTTTCGTGGTACTATGTGCCCTGAATTTGGTGATAGCAGAAGCCACTTGTAAGTATAAGAACCATTGCATTTTTTCGGGGTGAATTTTGTCTTGAATTTGCTGATATGTTGCTATTCTGTTGTTATGGAGAAAGTCTGCTACTCTGTATAGCCCTTTATTTTCCCACTTCCCCATGTGTGTATGAAAGTCTGGGCTTAGTAGGGTCTTTATTGGTCGTACCACCGAGTCTATTGGTATTAGGTTCATGGATCTGGACAGCGAAGTCCAGGATTGCATCATCTCTGTTGTGAGTTTAGAAGCCGACATACCTCTAAAAGGTTGTTTCGAATGATCCCAAAGGATATCATCCGGGCTTTTGTAATCTGTCATTAGCGTTTCCACTCGCACCCACACCAAGTCATCTGTTGTCTTGCTCATCTGGGTGGTTTGTGCTAATCTTGCAGCTTGATAATAATGTAATATGTTTGGTGTTCCCACCCCTCCCAACTGTCTGTGTTGCTGTAGGATATGAGATGGAATTCTGGCTTTTTTATTTCCTCTCAGGAAACCTGTCAAGTCCGTCTGTAGTTTATTAAGGTCGATCAGAGGTATTTTAATTGGAAGGGCCCGGAAGAGATATAACAATCTCGGGAGGATATTCATCTTGATTGCCGTTAGACGGCCATACCATGAGAATCCACATTTTTTCCATGTATTCAAATCTTTTCTAATCGTTTTATATAAAGGGACATAGTTAAGTCTGTAAAGATCTGCTATATTGTTTGAGATTTTAATCCCTAAATATTTAATCGATTCTTTAGTCCATGAGAATTCAAAATTGGATTCAATGAGTTTCTTAGTGTGGTCAGGGAGAGCAATGGGGATAGCTTCACACTTTTCTAGGTTGATCTTGTACCCCGATATATCGGAATAATCTTTTAATATCTGGTATAGGTTTGGGAGGGATATAAGTGGCTTAGTCAATGTTAGAAGGACATCGTCCGCAAACAGGGACACCTTGAATTCCTGCCCTTTAAGTAGAACTCCATGTATATCTGGTGATCCGCGAATCATCGCTGCCAGTGGCTCTATGCAAACTGCAAATAAGAGTGGTGAAAGTGGGCAGCCCTGACGAGTGCCATTTAAGATATCTATATGTTTTGATTGGTATCCCGCCGCTCTGATAACAGCTGTGGGATGGGAGTAGATGCTTTTGATGGCTTGAACAAATGCGCCTTTAATGCCTAGTCTATTTAGAACTTCTAGCATGAAGTCCCAATCTATTCTATCGAACGCCTTCTCCGCGTCCAACGAGAGGATCAGAGAAGGCGTTCTCGTTTTACTAAGACATTCAATCAAAGAGATCGTGCGTCTTGTGTTGTCTGGAGCTTCTCTATCAAGGATAAAGCCCACTTGGTCAGGGTGTATCAGTGTAGGTAAATGGATTTTGAGTCTATTAGCTAGGATTTTAGTGAAGATCTTAATGTCTTGGTTTATCAGGGAAATGGGTCGGTAACTTTGACATAACTTCGGATTTCTACCTGGTTTAGGTATGACTACTATTTTGGCTTGTAAGATTTCTTGGGGGATCGCATTACCTTGTAAAATGTCATTACATAATGAAACTACATGTGGGACCAAAACCGATCTATAAAGTTGGTAATATTCACCCGGGAATCCATCTGGGCCTGCTGCTTTCCCTGGTTTAAGCTCTTTTATAGCATTGAGGACCTCTCTGGTCGTAACATCTGCGTTTAATTCGGCACTAGCTTTTTTATCTAAGGGTTTGAGTTTAGCGTCTTCTAGGATTTTAGTTTTGATTTGTCTTGTCCGTTCATTGTGTATTACTTTTTTCCCATCGTAGAGATGAGCATAGTATTGGGCAAAATTATTCGCTATCTCCTGGGGGTCTGAGGTGCATGAGCCGTCAGGTTTCTGTAAATAAGGTATAGCAAATGATTTAGTCTGCTCCCTGAGTCTATGGGCCAAATACCTATCTGGTTTGTTTGAGTATAAAAAGTATTGGGATTTTAATCTGTGAGCTGCCCTCACTGAGGCCTTGTTCATAAGCATTGCTAATTCTAGTCTTTTGGCTTGCAGTTGTGTAAATAAATTAGGTGCTAGGCTCTGTTGATGTGACCTAGTGAGTGTATCTATTTGCTTTTGCAGCGTGTCTGTCAGGAGCCTATTAGCTTTAGTTAAGGCCGCTTTTTCTTTAATAAGTAAGCCTCTGATGTAAGGTTTATGTGCTGCCCAGATGGTGACAGGGTTGGAGGTGGTTCCTATATTTATGCCCCAATATTCTGATAAGGCTTTAGATATAGATTCGCACGTCTTAGGATTTTGAAGAACATATGGATCAAAGTTCCAGGACCGTGTCGCACTAGTGTGGAATGTCTGTTTGATGTCTATTTGGACTATTGAGTGGTCCGACCAAGCACATGCATGAATCTTGGAAGAGGTGAGGTCTGGAATCAGTGTTTGGCTAACATAGATGTAGTCTAATTTTGAGTAAGTACTGAGTGCAAATGAGTAATATGTGTAGTCGCTTGTTTTACCGTATAAAGTGTCCCAGGAATCTAAAATGTTATGTGATAAAAAGACTTCTTTTATTTTTTTAATTGTGGAGTTGTGTCTCTGTTGTTTTTGGGAAAGTGGGATTTTATTTCCATTTTGGTGTGTATACATTGAAACATTAAAATCGCCCCCTAAAATTATCCGATACTGCGACCATTGAGTCAATAGATGAGAGACTCGGGTAAAGAAGGCTGCTTGTGATTCATTTGGTGCGTATACATTGCAGAGGATTAGCTGCTTATCTTGTATTCTCCCTTTAAGTATAAGAAACCTACCCTCTGGGTCCTTCACTGTCTCTTCCTCCACAAACCCCACCGATTGGTGAATTAATATTGACACCCCCCTTTTTTTAGTGTCTGTTATAGAGTGGAAGTGTTGGGTGTACCCCCTGGCCCAGTATTTAGGTATGACTTCTCTGGTAAAGTGTGTCTCTTGCAGGAAAATGATATTTGCCTTCAATCTAGTGTATTGGCTGAGCGCTGTCCTGCGTTTTGGGTCGGTGTTAAGGCCCCTGACGTTATGTGATATCAGTCGTATATTATAAGCCATTACTTACAGTTATGTAGGTGGGGGACCCCACCCCGGATCCGCTGTTTTTTTCCAATCACTTTGCTCGCCCTAAGGCATTGAAGACAAAGCTTTTTCTTTTTAGATGATTCGTATAGATAGATAGGACAAGCCGACAGGACATAAACAAAAACAAAAACATATAAATTTACAATCAAAAACAGGCTATTCAATAACCTAATTAAAACATGGTAACTTAGAATGAAAACTCTATTTCTCCAAGATAAGAAAAACAAAAAAAGGAAAAAGAACACAGTCTCAACCTTATCCTCTCCCCTATCCAGGTTGACTGTATTTTATAAACCTACTGTACTATAACTGTAAGTATTTAAACAGTAGATATTATCAAACAAGAGTAAATATAAGAAAAACATTTTTGGAATCTGGAAAAGCAACAGTAAACAGATTCTCAACATTGCATAGTGTGTATCCCTCTATAGTGATTAAGTGGTCTCTCAAAATCGCTGCCCATAAGGTCCCAGCTTCCTCCAGGGCCCCTCTAGTAGGGGTCCAGAGTCCATCAAGGCACCTAGCTTGCCTGATCTCGCCTCGATAATGGTATTAAGTGTGGATAAAGTACCTTCCACCCCCTCCTTTGTCACGCCCAGTTAGGGTATAAACTTATTAAACCAATATCAAGCAAGTAAAGAATGTCAAGACTTAGCTTTTCTCTTCGAAACTCTGGTCCATTGTTGTCTTTGCTGTTGAGCTTGATTTGAAGATATCAGGGAAAAAACTTCCGTTGAATTTAGCTGGGGTATCTCTGGAACATCTAATTGTAGCCTGCGACATATGTCTGGGATCTCTGATACGTCTTTCAAGCTTAATGATCTCCCATTGTGTTGAATATGTAGACTGAAGGGGAAGCCCCATCGGTATCCAATTTGGTGTTTCCTTAGGAGCAAGGTGAGAGGGCGTAGACAGCTTCTCCTTTGTAGTGTCCTAATACACAGATCCTGAAAAAATTGTACTACCACACCTTGAAATTTGAAGGTAGGATGTTTCCTAGCTGCTGAAAGTATTCCTTCCTTTTCTGGGAATCTGAGAAGCTTGACAATAACATCTCTAGGAGGTGCCTCATCTTTCGGTTTGGCTCTTAGTGCACGGTGAGCTCTCTCCATTTGAAATCTCTCCTCACCAACTTCTCCAGTGATAGCTTGGAATAATTGATGTAGGTAGGTGGGGAGTTCTTCCGCAGAGACTGCCTCTGGTATCCCTTTCAACCTTATGTTGCATCTGCGGCTCCTGTTTTCAAGATCTTCCAGTTTGTCGTGCATCTCACTGACTTCTTGCTGTTGCATGGAGATCTTTTGTGTTAGATTGGAGAGGTCATCTGTAGTAGAGGCCTCATTTTCTTCTAGGGTAGCTACCCTCGTGCCCAATTCTGAGATATCTTGCTTTATGTCTGCTAGGCTACTGGTGACAGTGTTTTGAAAAGCATCAAATTTTTCCCAAAGTTTATCAAAATTTTTATTGATGTCTTGCTTAGATACTAGTGCCTTCAGGTCTGCTCTTGTTGCAGGAATAGCATCTTCCTCCATAGATATTGATCCTATATCAGAGTCGTTGTCTTCCTCCAGCACCGTAGTGGCAGATTCCTGTGTTTTCTCACCCTTAGTCGGCTTGAAAAACAGATTGGCAGCTGATGATTTAGGCCCTTGAGTAGGTTTATTTTGCTTCCTAACCGACATGGTGATGGAAGGTTTAATTTATGTCCCAGGTTTGTAACTGTATGTCAGGTACAGAGCAAGACTGCTGCAGTATAATCTATGTTTGTAGTAGTGTGTATATAGAGGACCTGTGAATTAGCTCAATTCAATGCTGGGTTATTCTGAGAGATGAGAGACATTATCCATATCTAGTTATAGGAATATAAGCTATGCTCCATTGCGGTTATTTATTGCTGTGACACAGAATCAGCCAGGAGGCCTTGGTATCTTAATATAAACTTTTTATTCTCCTCTGCCAGCTTAGTTCAGGCCCTTGATATAGTGAGCGGCATAGATGCAGCCAGCTCGTGAGATTTAAGTCGTCGTTGCCACTTTAAATAGTATCTAATTTGTTGGTATAAAATAGCAGCTTCTGTAATCTGTGTCTTCTTTATCAAATATATGGAGTGATGTAGTGTGTTTGTACCTCTGCTCTACATAGCTGAATCAAGGCACTACATATGTGGTGGTTTCATTTGGCCGGTATATGTATGCAGCTGTCTAGTGCCATCCATCTCATTCTTCTAACTAGTTGTAAGTGTCATTGTCCATAGCTTACTATGTATATTTCAACATTATGTCCACAATTGAGTGACTCACAGCCAGTCGTGTCTCCCGGCCCTTATCAGATTTTTACTACCACATACCCTCTTACCGCCATCGGCTTAGTCACTGCCACTCCTTCTAATCTTACCGGAGCTTCACCGGGTCTGGCTTGCTGGTTTGCAATCTGCTCTCAGGTTTTCCTACTATCCGGTGTAGTTGCTCTTGGAGGATTACTGATCCGAGTGTGAAGTCAATTTGTGATCGCTGAGCGCATTGTAGTTAACTGCGCCACATTGACAAAATGGCGATCGGCATCCACCAGCTCCGGTGACTCCCGGTCTTCATACAGGCTTGTTGTGTCTGGTAGTGGCTTTATCCGACTCCTAGCTTGCTCACCTCCTCACCCTGATTAATCAGACAATAGTTTTACATTTACTCTATCGGCATGTCAATTTACAGCATAGTACAGCACGGAACTCTCATGTTATGCGGCCATATCCTTTCAGCTCCAGGCTCCGCCCCAATTTGATAGGTTTTAATTTGCTAGGTGCTACTATGTTCTTTATGTTTTTTGGTTTCCTAAACGTAATTAGAGGGTTCTCTGTCAAACTGTCTGCAAGAAGGGGGTCAGATTTCAAAATTTTCCAATGTTTTTTTGAAAACCATTCTAATTTGTTACTTTCATCTCTAATTGCTAAATTTGTCTCTCTCCCACATAAAACCTTCCTATTTTTTCCAAAGGTTTTTTTCCCTAGCACTGTAAATTAGAATGTCATTATAACCCTTTTCCTTGAATTTCTGACTCATGATATTTTTCTTTATTGAAATTACTTTCCCTTGCACAGTTCATTCGCAACATCAAAAATTGGCCATACAGTATGTCATCCTTCCTTTTTTTTGCAGTGAGCACTTATCTCCTCAATAAAGCTATTAGTGTCAGTGATCTTCCTTAAATTCCTAACAGACAGGACCGTCTTTAACACAGGGCAAAAGGGGCAGCTTTTTTTTTTTTTTATGGTTCATACCAGACTGCTGATGTGACATGGGGAACACACAAATTCAGTCCTAATACTGTCACAGTCAAAAGTACTCTGCTTATATATATTTTTTTTTTAAAACTGTGCCAGACCGTGCCGGTGTCATGTGACATGCCAAGCTATTGCCATGTGCTGTTTTAGATGTGCACTGTGCAGCACTGAATGCAAAGCCCTAACTCAGCATCCAGCCATTCCCACTGCATCATAAAAGGTCCTACTGGGGTTACCACTGTTACCAGGTAACTGCTCTGGTTGTGGGGATTGTTTCTGGGTAGGGCTGACTGTAGGCGCATGCAGCAGAAAGCTGGAGCGGCAGGCATGTGAGCATTTGAGCATCTGTGCAGCTGCACACACTGCTCTCTTCAGTCTTGAGGCTGTGTGACTCATCTCACACTGTATCCATGCAGCCTTGGACAGACAGTATCCAGTCTGCTGGTCCCCTTAGCCCTGCTCTTTCTGCTGTGGCCCTAAGATCAACTAACTGAAGTTTGTTAGGGGAACAGTGCTTTGTAGAAAGGTGTCAGTGGGAAGAATAAGTGAGTGCACACCCCCCCTCCCCATGCAGCATTGTCTAGTGCAAGGTGAGAGTTAACTTGTTCCTAGCAAAGAAGGGACATGTGCTGCTGTGGCTGATGTATAGTGTCATGCTGATACTTCACATATTAATGTAAGGTTTATTTTTTTAGTTTTTGTTTTCTCTCTGTCTCAGATTTTACAGATCCCCATAGCAGTTCTGCTGTTCCAGTCAGTAAACTTATATTGCACTTCCATGCTTCCTCCTCAGTCTTTACCTTTCTTTGTTCCTGTTGGCTGCCCTAAATATGTTTAACCAGCTAACCTCACACCAGAATCACATTCAAAAGAATATTAAATGAATCCACAGTGGAGGAATTTATATATTTATTTACTTATTAGTACTGCTTAGGTCCAGTTTCACATATTGCAATTTATTTCATTTTTTTAAATGATTAGCTCAGCAGTGGATAATCCACTGCTGGGCTAATAATTAAAAAAAAAAATTGATTTAGTTATTTTTTGGGATGTTGGGGTGGAGAGCGAAATTGCATGGGGGGGGGCCAAGAAAATTTTCGCCCAGGGTCCAGTCAATATTAAAGACGGCCCTGCTAACAGATACCCTATTCGTATCATCTACAAACAACACTAGGTCAAGGAACTCAATTTCTGATTTGGAATGTTTACCCAGTAAATCTCAGGTTGTATGTATTGGTGTTCATATATGTCATACAGTTATCAATTTCCAACATGCCCCCCCTTCCACAAAATGGGTTATTATCCCAAATGTGATGCTGTTCAAAATCATTCATATACAGATTGACATATGATGGGCAAAGGTAGTCCCAATCACTGTGCCCTTGTTCTGTAAATAAAATATTTTTTTAAACTGAAAGTAGTTATGCTCCATAATAAAACCAATACTTCTAAGAATGAATTTTTAATGGTTATCTGGTATAGTCCGACTACCTAAAATATTTTCTATTGCTTTTATTCCTATAGAGTGGGGTATACACTTATTCAAAGATGTTACATCGCATGTCAACCAACACAAATTATCTTCCCACTCAAGACCTTCAAAAATATTACTGAACATGTATCTTTCAAATATGCCCTAGATTTTTTCGACCACTGGTTGGAGAAATGTATCCACATATTTGGACAGAATATCCGTGGTGGAACCGATCACAGAAATAACTGGACAGCCTGGAGGATTCACCAGGCTCTTATGTACTTTAGGAAGATGATAAAAAGTTGGTGTTTTGGGGTTTAGCTCTATCAGGAAAACATATTGTTATTATTTGATATACCTTCCATTTTGGCTTTAGTCACTATACAATCAAGGGCTTTTTGAAATGCCTGTGTTGGATCTTTTTGTAAGTAACAATAGGCGTCCTTATCTGACAATAGTCTATTTGCTTCATCCAAGTAATTGACCCTTTGTTGTATAACAATCCCACCACCTTTGTCCGCCGACCTTATGACAAAATTTTCAGGAGGGGTATAAAAGTTAATTAAAAATAAGTAAATACAACTAATAAGGGCACAGCTAAGAGGGAGCAGTGACTATGCATACATATTAAGACGTGTATGTGTGTATCGCTATTTTAAAGCCTTTTGCAGTCCTTTTTTTTCACCTCAGACCTTATATCTTTGAACTCTTAGAACTTTTTAATGCAATTTTATTTTTTAATAATTTGTATTAGATGGTGTTATGTGAGTGTAACTGTACTTTTAAATGTATTTTTAATCTGACCCTTTTTTGTCTTGCGTAACAGTTAAGGAGAGCTCTGAGGATGAGCTATCCCAACATGCGTTAAACTATTTCGCTCAAGCGATTCCGTTTACTTTCAACTTGTAATACGCATGACGCTTCTTCCAACACGCACAAACAGCCGCAATGAATACGCATTTCGCACAACTCATAGCGCACCACTCGTAATCTGGCATTAAATATGTATATTTTAAAGTTTGCTTTACTAGGCATAAGTAAAACTTTTTTAAGGAACTAATTTTGAGCATAATGTCCCTTAATTAATGGACCAGAGTACTCAGGCAACCAGCAGATAAGAGTTTTCTTGTTTTTAAAGCTATTTCATAAACCCTTTAAAAAAGGGCTGCTGGTTTCTTCTAAAGCCTTTTGATTACATTATAGCATTTTCATAGCGAGAAATTGTTAGTATAGGTGTAGGTTGCAGCAGTAAAAGCAGCTATTTCATATGACAACATAAAGGTAAAGGATCTATTTATAAATAATTTAATACACTCCAGCAGGTAAACTGGATGAAGGGGGACATGTTAAAGGGTAGAATATTATACAGTACACTGTCTGTTTAATGCTTGAATAGAGGGAAGATTATTACCCTTATCTTAAATGTCATTAATGAGTTATTTTGCAGCGTGTATAAGGGCAAAATCAGAAATGTGTAATTTGTGTAATTTTGGCACAGTATGTCTCCTCCTGATCCCATGCTTTAAATCTTAGTACAAAGTCATCACTGAAAGTAAGATATGCATTATTCTCCCCTTGTGCTATAAATTCAGGTCAGTATTTTACAGATGTATTCATAGAATCCGGTCTAGTGCAGCTCTTAACGCCTATTTCTTTGAATTTAATAGCCAAATTATCAGCAGTGCTTCATGGAATTTGCAAGGGCAATACAGAGAATTGTGGATTGTTTGTTTACTTGACATTCTGATGTCCCATGTGATTTTTAAAGTGATTCAACCAGATTCTGCTAAGATTAAAAATCCACTAAAATAAAAATCAGATCAAATGACAAACCATGTGAAAAAACATTATTGTTAGTCTGTTTATTTTCCAGTAATCACAATCTCTAAAAATGCTTATGCCTTTAATAAGCATGAAGCTGGGAATTTTTAGCTTTGAAAACAACAGAAAAATGTTATATTTTCTGTTAAGTTTACAATTTTGTAATGTTTTAGTTTTAGCAAGTACATTACAGGCTGGAGGACCTATATGTTGACAGATCTTTACTGTGGTGATACAAATAGGTGATGTGTGCAGCTAACCTGTTGTTCTCCAAAACCATAAAGATAAGTGTGTGGCAATTTTAATTATAAGCCTTGTTGTCTGCAGACTCAAGCTCAGATAGGTTCCTCTAAATAAGGCAAGTGGTGGAGTTTTACTATTGAAAAAAAATTGCATCAAACAATACGTTAAAGGGACAGTCTACAAATTAGTAACAGGGCCGTCTTTAGTATTGACTGGACCTTGGGCAAACATTTTCTTGGGCAATTTCGCTCTCCACCCCAACATCCCAGAAAACAACTAAATCAATTTATTTTATAAAAAAATTTAAGTTATTAGCCCAGCAGATCATCCACTGCTAGGCTAATCAATTTAAAAACAAAAATGAAATAAATTGCAATATGTGAAACTGGACCTAACCAGTACTAATAAGTAAATTAATATATAAATTCCTCCACTATGGATTAATTTAATATGCTTTTGAATGTGATTCTGATGTGAGGTTAGCTGGTTAAAGAGATTTAGGGCAGCCAACAGGAGCAAAGCAAGGTAAAGACTGAGGAGGAAGCATGGAGGTGCAGACAACTATAAGTTTACTGACTGGAACAGCAGAACTACTATGAGAAGTTGTAAAAATCTGAGACAGAGAGAAAAAAAAACTTATAAAAATAAACCTTACCTTAATGTGTAAACTATCAGCATGACACTATACATCAGCCACAGCAGCCCATGTCACTTCTTAGCTAAGAACAAGTTCCCTCTCACCCTGCACTAGACAATGCTGCATGGGGGAGGGGCGTGTTTGCACTTACTTATTCTTCCCACTGACACCTTACTACAAAGCACTGTTCCCCTAACAAACTTCAGTTAGTTGATCTTAGGGCCACAGCAGAAAGAGCAGGGCTAAGAAGACCAGCAGACTGGATGCTGTCTGCCCAAGGCTGCATGGATACAGTGTGAGTCGAGTCACACAGCCTCAAAACTGAAGAGAGCAGTGTGTGCAGCTGCACAGATGCTCAAATCCTCATGTGCCTGCCGCTCCAGCTTTCTGCTGCATGTGCCTACAGTCAGCCCTACCCAGAAACAATCCCCAGATTCCCCACCACCAGAGCAGTTACCTGATAACAGTAGTAACCCCAGCAGAACCTTTTCTGATGCAGTGGGATTGGCTGGATGCCGTTAGAGCTTAGCATTCAGTGCTGCACAGTGCACATCTAAAACAGCACATTGCAATAGCTTGGCATGTCACATGACACCAGCACGGTCTGGCACAGTTTCTCACAAATAAATATAAGCAGAGAACTTTTAACTGTGACAGTAGTAGGACTTACTGTGTGTGTGTGTGTCCCATGTTACATGACATCAGCAGTCTGGCATGAACCAAAAAAAATAAAAATAATTTTTCTAGGACTCTTGGGCCCCTCAACAAAGACTGGGCCCTGGGCAGCTGCCCCTTTTGCCCTATGTTAAAGATGGCCCTGATTAGTAATCTTAAAGTCTTACCTTAAATTAAGCTGCAAATAGTCTCCTGCAACCCTTTCTATATCATGCAGCAGAAATGGTAAAAAGTTATTTTAAAATTAATATTGTTTCTGGACAGTTTGAAATAGCTGCCAAGCTCCACCCACCGATGACATCACGATCTAGGCTGTATCTATGCACTCTGCTGAATAGCATTGACAGTCTGTTGAATCCAGATAGTGAGCCTTTTTGTGACTGGAAGCAATATGCAGCCCAGGGGCAGAACTACCATTGGTGCAGCAGGTGCGGTAGCACCAGGGCCTAAGTGCTGGGGGGCCATAACAGCCAGTCTAAACCTAGGCGTGTCCAGAATGTGTACAATCCTAATGCAGGGGAGCCTTTTATTAGTGCAGGTTGCAGGTCCGTATATCATAAAAATCATTATACAGAGCTGCATGTACATATTTTATTACTATTGCTTACTTCTGAGCGACCTTTGGAGGGGGCCCAAAAAATGTTTGCACTTGGGCCCTCTGTTGAGTAGGTCCGCTACTGATGCAGCCCAGATCGTGATTTCATCAGTGGGTGGCAGCCATTTCAAAGTGGCCAGAAACAAAATTATTTTCAAAATAACTGTTTTACTGTTCCTGCTGCATGATATAGAAAGGGAGGCTATTTGCAGCTTAATCTAAGGTAAGACTGCGCTATAGAGGGTGCAAAACGAATGCATTATTTCACCCCCCATAGCGCTGCCATTACAAGTTTTTGAAAAGCCGCCTTGTGCGTGCGATATGGTGTCGATGAGCTCTATACCGCACAAAATCCAAGGGCTGAGAATACGTGCTTGTGCACGCTTTCCCCACAGACATCAATGGGGAGAGCGTGTTAGAAAATAAACAAACACTTGAAGCGCGGAATGGCAATCACCTTATCGCAACCCCATTGATGTCTATGGGGGAAAAAAAGTTATGTTTAAATCTAACACCCTAATATAAACCCCACATCTAAACACCCCTAATCTGCCGCCCCCGACATCGCCGACACGGAAATAAACTTATTAACCCTAATCTGCCGCTCCCGACATCGCCGCCACTAATAAAAGTTATTAACCCCTATTCCGCCGCTCCCTGACATTTCTGACACTATAATAAAGATATTAAACCATATTCCCCCGCACGCCAACATCGCCGACACTATAATAAAGATATTTACCCCTATTCCGCCACTCCCCGACATCGCTGCCTATAAATAAAGTTATTAACCCCTAAACCTCTGGCCTTCCACATCATCGCCACTAAATAAACCTATTAACCCCTAAACCGCCAGCCCCCCACATCACAAAAAAACTAAATTAAACTATTAACCCCTAAACCTAACAACCCCTAACTTTAAATTAAAATTACAATATTCCTATCTTAAAATAAATAAAAACTTACCTGTGAAATAAAAAAAAAATAAGTTTAAACTAACAATTAACATAACTATTATACTAAAATTAAAATAACTACAAATTAAATAAACTAAATTAAACATTAAAAAAAAAACTAACACTATTAAAAAACAATTAAGTCTAAAATGACAAAAAAAAAAAAAAAAAAATTAAAAAAAATAACAAACACTAAATTACAAAAAATAACAAACACTAAATTACGAAAAATAACAAACGAAATTATACAAAATAAAAACAATTACACCTAATCTAATAGCCCTATAAACATAAAAAAGCCCCCCCAAAATTAAAAAAAACCCTAGCCTACAATAAACTACCTTAAGAGGGCCTTCTGTAGGGCATTGCCCTGAAGAAACCAGCTCTTTTCCCTTTAAAAAAATACAAACAGTAAAAACCCACTACCCAAACAACCGCCCAAAATAAAAAACCTAACTCTAACAAAAACCTAAGCTACCGATTGCCTTGAAAAGTGCATTTGTATGGGCATTGCCCTTAAAAGGGCATTAAGCTCTTTTTCATTGCCCTTAAAAGGGCATTTAGCTCTTTTAAAAAAGCCCAAACCCTAATCTAAAAAAAAAAAACACTGAAAAAAACTAAAAAAAAAACTAACACTAACCCCCGACGACGTCATCTATCTTCATACAGGCGGCATCTTCTATCTTCATTCCAGCGGCGCAAAGTGGGTCCATCCTTCAAGACATCCAGCGCGGAGCGTCCTCTTCATACAGTTGCCGCCGTACACTGAATCTTCAATGCAAGGGAGCCTTTACAAAATGGTGCCCCTTGCATTCCTATTGGCTGATTTGATTTTTGAAATTCAAATCAGCCAATAGAATGAGAGCTACTGAAATCCTATTGGCTCTTTTGTTAGAGTTAGGTTTTTTATTTTGGGGGGTTGGTTGGGTGGTGGGCTTTAATGTTGGGAGGGTCTTTGTATTTTTTTACAGGGAAAAGAGCTGATTTCTTTAGGGCAATGCCCTACAAAAGGCCCTTTTAGGCTAGGTTTTTTTTATTTTGGGGGGTCTTTTTATTTTTATAGGGCTATTAGATTAGGTGTAATTGTTTTTATTTTGGATAACTTCATTTGTTATTTTTCGTAATTTATTATTTATTGTTTTTTGTAATTTAGTGTTTGTTATTTTTTGTAATTTAGCATTTTTTATTTTTTGTAATTTTAGAATTTTTTTTTAGTAGTGTTAGGTTTTTTTAATGTGTAATTTAGTTTATTTAATTGATAGTTATTTTAATTTTAGTATAATAGTTATGTTAGGTTAATTTATAGTTTAAACTTAGGTTCTTTTTAATTTCACAGGTACGTTTTTATTTATTTTAAGATAGGGATATTGTAATTTTAAATTAAAGTGATGGGGTTGTTAGGTTTATGGGTTAATAGGTTTATTTAGTGGCGGTGATGTGGGAGGCCAGAGGTTTAGGGGTTAATAACTTTATTTAGTGGCGGCGATGTCGGGGAACGGCAGAATAGGGATTAATATATTTATTATAATGTGGGCGATGTTGGGGTGCGGGGGAATAGGGGTTAATAACTTTTCTTAGTGGGGGCAATGTCGGGAGCGACAGATTAGGGGTTAATACGTTATTTTTTTGAGTGTGGGATTGACGTTGCGTTACAGGCTAAAATGCTTGTGGTACAGCTATACCGACAAGACTCGTAATGACTGCATAACGGTTTTTACGTTATGCAGCCATTTTTTAATCAGCGTTAAAACGGTAAGGCAAAACTCGTAATCTAGGTGAAGGTGTTTACTATCCCTTTAAGGGATAATTTAAACTATATTATTAATAAACATTGAATACAAAATACTGGTGTAGCATATTATTTATACGTATGTATGGATGATGAAAATGTGTTGTGTTTATGTAACTTATATAAATAGGATTTTCATCTTAAAACACATATAAAGATCAGTGCACATACAGATTCTCATGTTAGAACACATTACAGACCAGCACACATACAGATTATCATCTTAAAACACATATACAGACTAGCATCTATACAGATTCTCAGCTTAGAACACATATACAGACCAGCACCTATACAGATTCTCAGCTTAGAACACATATACAGACCAGCACTCATACAGATTCTAAGCTTAGAACACATATACAGACCAGCACTCATACAGATTCTCAGCTTAGAACACATATACAGACCAGCACTCATACAGATTCTCATCTTAGAACACATATACAGACCAGCACCCATACAGATTCTCAGCTTAGAACACATATCCAGACTAGCACTCATACAGTTTCTCATCTAAGAACAGATATACAGACCAGCACTCATACGGGTTCTCGGATTAGAATACATATACAGACCAGCACTCTTACAGATTATCATCTAAGAACACATATACAGACCAGCACCCATACAGATTCTCAGTTTAGAACACATATACAGACCAGCACCCATACAGATTCTCAGTTTAGAACACATATACAGACTAGCACTCATACAGTTTCTCATCTAAGAACACAAATACAGACCAGCACTCATACAGATTCTCATCTAAGCAGGGTCGGCTCCAAAGGGGGGGCATTGGGGGGCAATGCCCCCCAAATGGAATGCTGTGCCCCCCAGGCTAAAAGCAGTGATTTAAAAAAAAAAATTTTTTACATTTCCCTGCTGGTGCTTTCACAGTTAACCTAGGACTTGCACTGCCCCTCCTCCTGCAAGTCCACTTACTTCGGCGCTGCAGTGAGATGATGACATCATCAGACCTCTGCAGGAAGTGTTGGGAGAAGCTAACAGTCAGTAAGAGGGAAGGCAGAAGTAAGTTTGTGAAAACTTATAACCGATGTGTGTGTGAGAGTAATATCCCTTCCCAATTGTGCTTTATATCCTGATCAGAACCATCCTGGCAGCCACAAATAAACAAGCAAATTGGGAATTCCTTAGTTTCCCCACTGCAGGTCACACAAAACAAGTGTGCATTGTGCCTGCTTTATCGGCAGTGATCAGGGTAAAATGTGTGTCAGATTATAGGTGCTCAAATACACACACTTCAAATGTAGCTGTGGGACAATGAGGGAAATAGCCTTATGTTTATTATTTACATGCTTTAAAACATATCCTATTTGTCCCCAAGGTTGTTTTATTTTATTTATTTATATATATATATATATATATATATATATATATATCCTATATAATAAATGGCCAAGTATGTTTGTCAGATGCAGTCATGCGCAGTAGAGACTGCACGTGACAAACATACCTGGCCATTTGGAACCTGACACTCAGCACAGAGCAAGGCTCAGGCTGAAGCGGAGTGTCAGGGATTGTAGTCGACGGGAGCATCGCGATTGGGGCGTGGCTGGGCATTGCGAGGGGCGTGGCCGGGTGGGTGTCGCCGCGATGGGGCGTGGTCTGGCGGGGTGCCTTGATGGGGGCGTGGCCAGAGAGGCAAAGGCTTTCAATTAAGATGGAGCCAGAGAGGGAGCAGGAGAGGGGTGGAGAAGGGCCAAAGAGGGGGGGAGAGAGCCAAAGGGGGGGGGGGAGAAAGCCAAAGGGTAGAGAGAAAGCCAAAGGGGGGGGAAAGCCAAAGGGGGGGGGGAAAGCCAAAGGGGGGGGAGAGCCAAAGAGAGGGAGAGAGAGCCAAAGAGGGGGGAGAGCCAAAGGGGGGGGGAGAGCCAAAGAGGGGGGAGAGAGAGAGCCCAAGAGATGAGAGAGCAAAAGAGGGGAGAGAGCCAAAGAGGGGGGAGAGAGAGCCAAAGAGGGGGGGGGGAGAGAGCCAAAGAGGAGGAGGGGGGGGAGAGAGCCAAAGAGGGGGGGAGAGCCAAAGAGGGGGGGAGAGAGCCAAAGGGGGGGGGAGAGCCAAAGGGGGGGGGAGAGCCAAAGGGGGGGAGAGCCAAAGAGGGGGAGAGAGAGAGCCAAAGAGGGGGGGAGAGCCAAAGAGGAAAGAGAGCCAAAGAGGGGGGAGAGAGAGCCAAAGAGAGGGGGGGGGGAGAGAGAGCCAAAGAGGGGGGGAGAGAGCCAAAGAGGGGGGAGAGAACAAAAGAGGGGGGAGAGCCAAAGAGGAAAGAGAGCCAAAGAGGGGGGAGAGAGAGCCAAAGAGGGGGGGAGAAAGCCAAAGGGGGGGAGAAAGCCAAAGGGGGGGAGAGAGCCAAAGGGGGGGGAGAGAGCCAAAGGGGGGGAGAGCCAAAGGGGGGGGAAAGAGCCAAAGAGGGGGTAGAGAGAGCCAAAGAGGGGGGAGAGAGAGCCAAAGAGGGGGGGAGAGAGCCAAAGAGGGGGGAGAGAGCCAAAGGGGGTGGGAGAGCCAAAGAGGGGGGAGAGAGAGAGCCAAAGAGGGGGGAGAGAGAGAGCCAAAGAGGGGGGAAAGAGAGAGCCAAAGAGGGGGGAGAGAGAGAGCCAAAGAGGGGGGAGAGAGAGAGCCAAAGAGGGGGGGAGAGAGCCAAAGAGGGGGGAGAGAGAGAGCCAAAGGGGGTGGGAGAGCCAAAGAGGGGGGAGAGAGAGAGCCAAAGAGGGGGGAGAGAGAGAGCCAAAGAGGGGGGAGAGAGAGAGCCAAAGAGGGGGGAGAGAGAGAGCCAAAGAGGGGGGAGAGAGAGAGCCAAAGAGGGGGGGAGAGAGCCAAAGAGGGGGGGAGAGAGCCAAAGGGGGTGGGAGAGCCAAAGAGGGGGGAGAGAGAGAGCCAAAGAGGGGGGAGAGAGAGAGCCAAAGAGGGGGGAGAGAGAGAGCCAAAGAGGAGAGAAAGCAAAAGAGGGGAGATAGCCAAAGATGGGGGAGAGAGAGCCAACGAGGGGGGAGAGAGAGCCAAAGAGGGGGGGGAGAGCCAAAGAGGGGGAGGGGGGAGAGAGCCAAAGAGAGGGGGGAGAGAGCCAAAGGGGGGGGGAAAGAGCCAAAGGGGGGGAGAGAGCCAAAGAGGGGGGAGAGAGAGAGCCAAAGAGGGGGGAGAGCCAAAGAGGAAAGAGAGCCAAAGAGGGGGGAGAGAGAGTCAAAGAGGGGGGGAGAGAGAGCCAAAGAGGGGGGGGAGAGAGCCAAAGAGGGGGGACAGAACAAAAGAGGGGGGAGAGAACAAAAGAGGGGGGAGAGAGAGAAAAAGAAAGGGGGGAGAGAGAGCAAAAGAATGGGGGGAGAGAGTGAGCAAAAGAGGGGAGAGAGATAGAGCAAAAGAGGGGAGAGAGTGAGCAAAAGACAGGAGAGAGAGTGCAAAGGAGAGGGGGGAGAGAAAGCAAAAGAGAGGGGGGAAGAGAGAGCAAAAGGGAGGGGCGAGAGAGCAAGGGGTGGGACCGCTGTACTGCAAAAAATGGCCTGTGTACACGGGCTTTAGTACGTGTATATATATATATATATATATATACATACATACAAAACATACATACACACACACAGTATATATATATATATATATATATATATATATACACACACACACAGTACACACACATATATATATATATATATATATATATATATATATATATATATATATACATACTGTGTATATATATATATATATATATATATATATATATATATACACATACATATATACTGTGTGTGTGTGTATATATATATATATATATATATATATATACTGTGTGTATGTGTATATATGTTTGGGTGTGTGTGTGTATATATATATATATATATATATGTGTGTGTATATACATGTATACTGTGTGTGTGTGTGTGTGTGTGCTGGTAAATATCATTAATAATATCTGTACAAATAATGTACTGCTTGGCACTCAATCTTATTGTCACATAAAAGCTTATTTGATCTTTAGTAGGGTCATTGGTAGAGCTACACATGCAAACATTGTCCACTGGCTGTGTCATATGTGTGAGACATTCCTGAGATATGACAAATGTAACCCCTGCACTGCCATAAATCTGGTAAATGTAACTGCTGCGGCACTGCCAGGCATCTTATAAATGTAACCCCTATACTCCTTGAGATATGACAAATGTAACCCCTGCACTTCCAGAAATATAAACAAATCTAACTCCTGCACAGCCAGACAGGACCGTCTTTAACACAGGGCAAAAGGGGCAGCTGCCCTGGGCCCAGTCTCTGTTGAGGGGCCCAAGAGTCCTAAAAAAAAAAATTTTTTTTTTTATGGTTCATACCAGACTGCTGATGTGACATGGGGAACACACACATTCAGTCCTAATACTGTAACAGTCAAAAGTACTCTGCTTATATTTTTTTTAAAAACGGTGCCAGACCGTGCCGGTGTCATGTGACATGCCAAGCTAGTGCCATGTGCTGTTTTAGATGTGCACTGTACAGCACTGAATGCAAAGCCCTAACTCAGCATCCAGCCATTTCCCACTGCATCATAAAAGGTCCTACTGGGGTTACCACTGTTACCA
This sequence comes from Bombina bombina, assembly GCF_027579735.1. NCBI lineage: Eukaryota > Metazoa > Chordata > Amphibia > Anura > Bombinatoridae > Bombina > Bombina bombina. Next base: position 356,182,406 of record NC_069499.1, read on the forward strand.
GGTAACTGCTCTGGTGGTGGGGATTGTTTCTGGGTAGGGCTGACTGTAGGCGCATGCAGCAGAAAGCTGGAGCGGCAGGCACATGAGGATTTGAGCATCTGTGCAGCTGCATACACTGCTCTCTTCAGTCTTGAGGCCGTGTGACTCATCTCACACTGTATCCATGCAGCCTTGGACAGACAGCATCATGTCTACTGGTTCCCTTAGCCCTGCTCTTTCTGCTGTGGCCCTAAGATCAACTAACTGAAGTTTGTTAGGGGAATAGTGCTTTGTAGAAAGGTGTCAGTGGGAAGAATAATTGAGTGCACACACGCCCCTCCCCATGCAGCATTGTCTAGTTCAGGGTGAGAGGGAACTTGTTCCTAGCAAAGAAGCGACATGTGCTGGTGTGGCTGATGTATAGCGTCATGCTGATACTTCACACATTAATGTAAGGTTTATTTTTATTGTTTTTATTTTCTCTCTGTCTCAGATTTTACAGCTTCCCATAGTAGTTCTGCTGTTCCAGTCAGTAAACTTATATTTGTCTGCACCTCCATGCTTCCTCCTTTACCTTGCTTTGCTCCTGTTGGCTGCCCTAAATCTCTTTAACCAGCTAACCTCACACCAGAATCACATTCAAAAGAATATTAAATGAATCCACAGTGGAGGAATTTATATATTTATTTACTTATTAGTACTGCTTAGGTCCAGTTTCACATACTGCAATTTTTTTTTTATTTTTTTTTTAAATGATTAGCCCAGCAGTGGATGATCCACCGCTGGGCTAATAATAATAAAAAATTGATTTAGTTGTTTTTTGGGATGTTGGGGTGGAGAGCGAAATTGCATGGGGTGGGGGGGGGGGGCAAGAAAATTTTTGTCCAGGGTCCAATCAATATTAAAGATGGCCCTGCAGCCAGAGATCCGAAAAATGCAACCCCTGGACTGCCACAGTAGGTCTGCTCTTATTTTGACTCTCATACATGCTTTTTAAATGTGTGCCCCCTCGTGAAAAAAAAATGCCCCCCCCCCCCATTTCATTCATTCTGGAGCCAACCCTGCATCTAAGAACACATATATAGACTAGCACCCATACAGATTCTCATCTTAGAACTCATACAGACCAGTACCCATACAGATTCTCATTTTAGAACTCATACAGACCAGCACACATACAGATTTGCAGATTAGAACAAATATACAGACCAGCGTGCAAACAAATACTGCCACAGTAGGTCTGCTCTTATTTTGACTCTCATACATGCTTTTTAAATGTGTGCCCCCTCGTGAAAAAAAAATGCCCCCCCCCCATTTCATTCATTCTGGAGCCGACCCTGCATCTAAGAACACATATATAGACTAGCACCCATACAGATTCTCATCTTAGAACTCATACAGACCAGTACCCATACAGATTCTCATTTTAGAACTCATACAGACCAGCACACATACAGATTTGCAGATTAGAACAAATATACAGACCAGCGTGCAAACAAATTTACATCTTAGAACATATAAAAAAACAGCATACCTAAAGAGTTGCAGCTTAGAACACATATACAGACCAGCACACACACATATTCTCTGTTTAGAACACTCATACAGACCAGCACACATATATATTCTCAGTTTAAAACATATATACAAACCAGCACACATACATATTCTCTTCTTAGAACACATATAGGGCGAGATTACATATATACAGCTGAAACCCACATCGCCCGTAAGTTCACCTTGCACATCGGGTGAATCAGATATACAGCGGCGGCAGATAATATACTGCCGTAAGTCTGTAATGCTCGTGGGAAATCTCTCTATCAGACCAAACTTGACCAGTAGTCTTCTAATCCGGGCGTCGAGTGGAATGATAGGAAATATCCCAGAGCAGAGTAAGTTAGTAAATGAGGTAAGCAGTACTCACTGTAGACAGTAGTCCTTCAGAGAGTAGAGAGTAATCCTTCAGGGCAATAAGAAGAAGGCAGAGAATGGTCAAGACAGGCTGAGTCCGGCAACAGGAAAGCAATCCAGCAGTGTAGCAGTTCAGGGGTAAACCAATAGAATGGTCAGACAGGCAGAGTTCAATAACAGTATGGCAATCCAGCAGTTCAGGGGTTAAGCAAGCAGAGTGGTCAGACAGGCAGAGTTCAATAACAATATGGCAATCCACCAGATCATGGGTTAAGCAAGCAAAGTGGTCAGACAGGCAGAGTTCAATAACAGTATGACAATCCAGCATAAAGTAACACAGCACCCAGGATCACACAAAGCAACACCTATGCTTGGGCACAGGTAAATGGAAGTGATATACTTACATAGCTGCAGGATTTGCGCCACAGGAGGAATCCGGACCGGCATCAGGAAGAGAGGCTGCGGGGTGATGTCATCGCCGGCACCCGAAGCTCACCGTATCGTCCATGGCAATGGCCATGGCAACAGAGCAAGCAGCGGCTAGGCGGCGTGACATAGCCCCCTACTCAAGGGTTCCCTCCAGGAACCAGAGTCGGTTTCAAAGGATGAGCAGAATGGAACTTGGAGACCAAAGATGGAGCATGCACATCACGGGCAGGAACCCAAAAACGATCTGTCACAGAGTAACCCTTCCATTGCACAAGGTACTGCAGTTGCCTGCGCCTGTATCTGGAGTCCAGGATCTTAACAACCTCATACTCAGGGTCACCATGAACCAAGAGCGGAGAAGGAGGAGGTCGGAGCTTAGAATATATGTTCTTGGTGTAGGGCTTAAGCAATGAGATGTGGAAGACTGGGTGTATGTGCAGGGTTCTGGGCAAAGCCACTTTGTAGGCAACAGGAGACAGTCAATTAAGAACTTTGTAAGGGCCGATATACCTAGGCCCTAATTTATGACTGGGTTGACGTGGACGAACATTTTGAGTAGAGACCCAGACACGTTCACCTACCGAAAAGGCACGAACAGTAGCTCGATGATGATCAGCAAACCTCTTGTATCTGGAGACAGCTGAACGTAACTGAGAGCGAATACGTTGTCAATAAGTAGTAAGGTTAGTAACATGTCGGTCTGCAGCAGGAACCCCTGTTGACTGAGTGGAAAGAGGAAAGACACAAGGTTGGTAGCCTGCTTCGACTTGAAATGGAGAACATCGTAGAGAGAAGTGCCAATGAGTGTTCTTTGCCAGTTCTGCTAAGGCCAACAATTCAGACCAATTGGTATGAAAAGAATTAACATAAGCTCTGAGATATGCTTTGAGATCCTGATTCGCTATCTCCGTCAGCCCATTAGTCTGGGGATGGTAGCCAGAAGACAAGGAAACAGTGGTTCCAAACAATTTGCAAAAAGCTTTCCAAAAGGTAGAGATTAATTGAGGACCTCTGTCGGAAACAATATTCACGGGAATGCCATGAAATCGTACCACATGTAACAAAAAAAGAGACGATAATTATTGGGCAGAGGGTAGCTTGTTTAAGGGTATAAAATGAGCAAGACTGGAGAACCTATCCACCAGATAACCGTATGATGGTCAGAAGAAGGGAGGTCTACAATGAAATCCATTGCTATGACCAAGGTTGTTTGGGAATGGATAGGTGCAAGCCAGGAGGCAAGGATCGAGGAGTCTTATTGGCAGCACAAGTCATGCAGGCCTTAACATAATCCTGAGAGTCAGACTTCATGGTAGGCCACCATACATGTCGGGAAAGAAGCTTAAAAGTTCTTGTCAAAACAGGATGTCCTGATAGTTTGCTATCATGAGCCCAGGATAGCATAGGGGTACGTAGGTTCGGAGGTACAAAGAAGATATCAGGAGCTGTGGGGGCTTCAGGAGGCTTTCTAGACTGAGCCCGTTGCAGTATTTGAAGTAGAGTGGTGTTAAGTTGAGCAACCACACAGGAAGGGGGTATGATGTGTTCTATAGGAGCTTCACAATAGTCACTAGACTGAGGAAACTGAAGGGAAAGGGCTTCAGCTTTTTTATTCTTAGTTCCAGGAAGATAAGAGACTACAAAGTTAAAACGGGAAAAGAACAAGGCCCACCTGGCCTGTCAAGGATTGAGTCGATGAGCAGTCTCTAGATACGTCAGATTCTTGTGGTCAGTGAGAATTTGAATGGGGTTGGCAGTACCCTCTAGCGTCTAGCCAATGATGCCATCTTAATGGCTAAGAGTTCACGTTTACCCACATCGTAATTCCTCTCTGCAGGAGTCTGCAAACAATACAAAAACACAGAAGCGCCACATGGCCCAATATTGTTTGGTACAGAGTGGAAGTAGTATGTGATGGGTACACTCACATTTGCTGTGGCACCCCTAGTGGTGCAGAAGGAGCGATCTGGGATCAATTAGCAGTCACACAGAAGACTGACCTCCAGTGGTTATTCAGTAATCTGCAGGGAGTGGTAGAAACACAGAGGTGCCTATATGACCTAGTATTGCTTGTAGACAATAGGCAAGTAAATATCCAACAATAATAAATATTGCACTCACATTTAGAAGAGCACCTCCATTGGTGCGTTCAGGGCAGACTGGGATCAATATAGTCACCCAGCAGACTTTTCTCAGGCAATCTGGAACTCCCAGTGATCCAAGAGTGATGAATAGGTCAGGTAAAATTAGGAAATAATCTGGCAGCAAGTGGTAAGTATTAATAAAACATACTTCATTTAAAATATTGTTAAAAGCAACGCGTTTCTCAACCAACCAGTGGTTGGTTCATCAGGCTTAATCACATACTACTTCCACTCTGTGCCAAACAATATTGGGCCATGTGGCGCTTCTGTGTTTTTGTATTGTTTGCAGATCACTGAATCCGGATTGTGGCCTTGATCCTCCACAGATAGCTGCCTAGACCTGCATCATCATTCTGTTTAAGTGGACACATATACAGATCAGCACCCATACAGATTCTCAGCTTAGAACACATATCCAGACTAGCACTCATACAGTTTCTCATCTAAGAACAGATATACAGACCAGCACTCATACAGGTTCTCGGATTAGAATACATATACAGACCAGCACTCTTACAGATTATCATCTAAGAACACATATACAGACGAGCACCCATACAGATTCTCAGCTTAGAACACATATACAGACTAGCACTCATACAGTTTCTCATCTAAGAACACAAATACAGACCAGCACTCATACAGATTATCATCTAAGAACACATATACAGACTAGCACGCATACAGATTCTCATCTTAGAACTCATACAGACCAGCACCCATACAGATTCTCATTTTAGAACTCATACAGACCAGCACCCATACAGATTCTCATCTTAGAACTCATACAGACAAGTACCCATACAGATTCTCATTTTAGAACTCATACAGACCAGCACACATACAGATTTGCAGATTAGAACAAATATACAGACCAGCGTGCAAACAAATTTACATCTTAGAACATATAAAAAAAACAGCATACCTAAAGATTTTCAGCTTAGAACACATATACAGACCAGCACACACACATATTCTCAGTTTAGAACACTTATACAGACCAGCACACTTACATATTCTTAGCTTAAAACATATATACAAACCAGCACACATACATATTCTCTTCTTAGAACACATATAGGGCGAGATTACATATATACAGCTTAAACCCACATCGCCCGTAAATTCACCTCGCACATCGGGTGAATCAGATATACAGCGGCAGCAGATAATATACTGCCGTAAGTCTATAATGCTCGTGGGAAATCTCTCTATCAGACCAAACTTGGCCAGTAGTCTTCTAATCCGGGCGTCGAGTGGAATGATAGGAAATATCCCAGAGCAGAGTAAGTTAGTAAATGAGGTAAGCTAAGCAGTACTCACGGTAGACAGTAGTCCTTCAGAGAGTAGAGAGTAGTCCTTCAGGGCAATAAAAAGAAGGCAGAGAATGGTCAAGACAGGCTGAGTCCAGCAACAGGAAAGCAATCCAGCAGTGTAGCAGTTCAGGGGTAAACTGTGACACTCATATTATTTTAATTCTATATAGATATACCATTGCTGTCATTGATGTTATTTTACATACCAATTTCTTGTGGGTGTTAAATTACCTTTGAGACAGAGGATAATAGATATATACTTACTATTTAATATATATAGGTTTGTGTAAAATCTCTGCACATACACAATTGGTATTTATACGTGTATCGTACTCTCCTGATTACCACACTTACTATCTCATATACATAAGAATACACACACTAATTTATAAGGGCGCCCCCTATCTTTTTTATTTTTCTCTCTAGGCTACAGGGTGCAATATGGAGGTTAAAGGATCCCTTTGGGTTAAGACTTCTCCAGCTCCTATCTCGGAGGCGTCAATCTTTAAAGTGAACTGCAGGTCAGGATCAGGATGGCGGAGCACAGGAGCAGAACAAAAGGCCTTTTTCAGACGAGAGAAGGCATCCACAGCTTCAGGAGGCCAATTCTTGCAGTCTCTGTACCGCTTAGTCAACTCAGTGAGTGGAGCAACTACTTGGGAGAAGTTCTTTATAATTAGATCCAATATAAGGTGGCGCAAGTTAATGCAGTTCTGTCTTTAGTGGTATAAGTAAAAGTGTTGTCCCACTATGGGTCAGAATATTCTCCCTATATGAGTGTGAGAAAGATATATTCTCCCTATAAGAGTGTAAAAAAGAGAGATATTCTCCCTATGTGAAGATAAGAATAAAAATAAAAATATATAAACTAGAGTTCCATAAATCTACTAAATGTTTATTTTAAAAAAGTTCTTTAAAATATATATATCAATCATGCAGTCTACTCACATAATAACATTCTGTATAGTAAACAATAAAAAATCTTAAAACACCGGTGTTGCTTTTTTAAACTAAAAACAATATTAAAAATGCAAATTGGAATTGCACAAACATGCAGGTATATGTGCAAAAGTATAAAATATATACCTATTAATTAATAGGTTACTATTGTACCTCTAAACAAAGGACTAACAGTTGAAAACATATATGTATATATATAACAAATGTCCGTTATTTCAGCAGAGGAACTGAACAGATATTGAAGATTTTCGTAGGTATATATCAGTTCCTTATGGGTTTGTGTTATGGCAAACAGGGGTTAATATTCTTCCATCCATTTAGATCGTATGAGAAAACATATGTGACGGATATTTTCCTAGTGCGGTACTTTAACTAGCAACTTTTTACCTTGTTGCTTACACTTTACTGCAATGTTAGTTCTTAAGTTTCAGCGTCTCTATTATTGTACCAGGAGGTAAGTTACATACGGTTTTTCGCTGGATGTAGGGATTCCTTCTTTCAAACAGTGCACTGTTAACGTCTTCCTTCTGTAGTACAAAAAAGCCGGTGGAGTGCTATGTCTCTTAGCCTCCGTTTACCAGCGGTACTGGTGATTTTGTCTCCTTAGATTGCCGCTTCTCCAGTAGCGGACCTTGGTGGTGATTCCGTGAGCTCAGATCCACAACTTGCTTCTGTCTTTGTGAGTTTGTTTAACCCAGACTCGGTATTACTTTCACCGGTCTTCTCACTGCTATCACAGCCGACAAAGTCCTCCTCTGGAGCTAGGTTGTTTGGCTCACTTCTCACTTTCTCAAAGTTTCAAATGGTCAGAAGTTCTTTATAAACTTGCAGTAATAATTGGAGAACCCCAAGAATCTCTGTAGTTCTTTTAATGAGGTGGGTTGAGGCCATTCCAGAACTGCGGTTAGCTTAGAAGGATCCATGGCAAAACCCTCCTTTGAGATGACATAACCAAGGAACTGGATCTGAACTCGATCAAAGTTTGGCTACCAGAGAATTGTCTCTGAGGCGAAGAAGTACCTGTCTTTCGTGTTCATGATGCTCCTCAAGGGTGGAGGAGAAAATAAGGATGTCATCCAGATAGACGATGACAGTGCGATTGAGGAGGTCACGGAAGACATCGTTGACAAATGCTTGAAAGACTGCAGGGGCATTACACAGCCCAAAAGGCATTACTAGGTATTTGTAATGCCCTGATCTCATGTTGAAGGCAGTCTTCCATTCATACACTGGGAAGATACGAATAAGATTGTACGCCCCACGTAGGAAAAACTTAGGGAAGTAGCGAGCATTTTGGAGCGAATCGTAAAGTTCAGTGATCAAAGGAATGGGATAGCGATTCTTGATAGTGATGTTGTTTAGGGCTCTGTAGTCAATACAGGGTCTGAGCTCACCATCCTTCTTACTGACGAAAAAGAAGCCAGCCCCGGAAGAAGACAAAGAGTGAATAAAACCTTTAGTTGGGTTCTCTTGAATTTAGTCATCCATGGCCTTGGTTTCAGCTTTGGAGAGTGGATTAGTCCTCCCTTCAGGAAGTGGGGCTCCAGGAAAGAGGTCAATTTTAGAGTCGTAAGTACAGCTGCTTTCTTTTCAAACACATCTGTAAAATCTGCATATACTGAGGGAAGGCTTGAAGGGTTCTGCAGACTGGTTATGGGGATGCAGTGCAGAGGAGTAACCTTAGCAAGGCAGGAGTGGAAGCAGGATGTACTCCAGGAGGCCAACTGTCCCTCATCCCAGTCGAACTGTGGATTGTGTATACGAAGCCAAGGAAGACCAAGGATGACAGGTTGTGCTGGAGAATTAATAACTATCGAACTGCAACTGTTCTGTATGTAGGACTCACACAATCAGGGTTAGGGGCGCTGATTCGAAATGGATTAAACCAGATCCAAGGGGAGTACCATCTAGAGTAATTATTTTGAGACTTTGTTTTTTCTGCAGAAGAGGCAAGCCTGCCTGAATCATAAAACGGTGATCAAGAAAACTTCCAGCTGCCCCTGAATCAATAAAGGTTTGAGTGTGGCCAAAAAGTTAGCGGTACACCCTACCCTGTCAAGATCCGTAACGCATTCTAAAGTCAGTAGTTTAGAGCTTTATGGTACAACGCTGTAACATAAAACTCATAACTAAAGTGCTAAAAAGTAAACTAACACCCATAAACTACCTATTAACCCCTAAACCGAGGCCCTGCTGCATCGCAAACACTATAATAAAAATTTTAACCCATAATCTGCTGCTCCGGACACCGTCGCCACCTACATTATATTTATGAACCCCTAATTTGCTGCCCCCAACGTCGCCGCCACTATAATAAACATATTAACCCCTAAACCGGCACACTCCCGCCTCGCAAACATTAGTTAAATATTATTAACCCCTAATCTGCCGTCCCTAACATCGCCGCCACCTACCTACATTTATTAACCCCTAATCTGCCGCCCCCAACGTCGCCACCACTATATTAAAGTTATTAACCCCTAAATCTAAGTCTAACCCTAACACCCCCTAACTTAAATATAATTTAAATAAGTCTAAATAAAATTCCTATCATTAACTAAATTATTCCTATTTAAAACTAAATACTTACCTATAAAAATAAACCCTAAGCTAGCTACAATATTATTCTTATTATTATTATAAGGTATTTGTAGAGCGCCAACAGATTCCGCAGCGCTGTAAACATAGTCAGTATACAGAATAGCTTTTGCAGGGATCAAGTGGGTAGAGGGCCCTGCCGAGAGTTTCACTGTTGTAGTCTGCTCTTATGAAGGCAATCTGCAAACAGCTGGGCTCATAGGCTTACATTCTAAGGGGTTCAAGGGGAAAGCAATGGAGTTAGGAAAGGTTAGTGTTGGTTGTAAGCATCCCTGAATAGTAGAGTTTTTAGGGAGCGCTTGAAGCTGTTAAAACTAGGGGAGAGTCTTGTGGAGCGAGGCAGGGAGTTCCACAAGATGGGGGCCAGTCTAGAGAAGTCCTGTAAACGGGTATGTGAGGAAGTAACAAGAGAGGAGGAGATCCTGAGCTGATCGAAAGGGACGGGAGGGAGAGTATCTGGAGACAAGTTCTGAAATGTAGGGGGGAGCAGTGCAGTTGAGAGCTTTGTATGTCAGAGTGAGGATTTTGTGTTTAATCCTAGAGGCAAGAGGAAGCCAGTGAAGGTATTGGCAGAGAGGCGCAGTAGATGAAGTTTGACGAGTAAGGAAGATGAGCCTGGCAGAGGCATTCATAATGGATTGTAAAGGAGCTATGCGGCAGCTATGTAGACCAGAGAGGACGTAGTTCCTTTAGTCGAGGCGGGAAAGGATGAGAGAGTGGATTAAAATCTTAGTTGTATCTTGATCTGAGTCAAGTGTAACCCCAAGACATCGGGCATGCGGGGTAGGAGTAATGATGGAATTATCAACAGTTATAGAAATTTTGGGGGTGGAGACATTGGAAGAAGGGGGAAAAATAAGGAGTTCAGTTTTGGAGAGATTTAGCTTAAGGTAGTGAGAGGACATCCAAGATGAGATAGTGACACGGGTTAGTAAGGAAGGAGGTAGGTCTGGTGCAGAGAGGTAGATTTGGGTGTCATCGGCATACAAATGATATTGAAACCCATGGGACTTTATTAAGGAACCTAATGATGATGTGTAGATTGAAAAGAGAAGGGGACCGAGGACAGAGCCTTGAGGTACCCCAACAGAAAGTGGTAACGGGGCAGAGGATGCTCCAGAGAAGGCTACACTAAATGTATGGTTAGTCAGATAGGAAGAGAACCACGAGAGAGCTGTGTCGCAGATGCCGAAGGATTGGAGGGTTTGGAGCAGAAGAGGATGGTCGACAGTGTCAAAGGCTGCAGACAGGTCAAGGAGGATAAGCAGAGAGAAGTGGCCTTTGGAATTTGCTGTAAGTAGGTAGTTGGTAACCTTGACAATTGCTGTCTCTGTAGAGCAATGAGGACGAAATCCAGATTGCAGTGGGTCAAGAAGAGAGTTTAGTGTAAGGAAATGGGATAGACGTGCGTATACTAGCTTTTCTAGGCGCTTTGAGGCAAGAGGGAATAGGGAAATAGGGCGGTAGTTGGATGGGGAGGTTGGATCGAGGGAAGGTTTTTTGAGGATAGGTGTAACCAGTGCATGTTTTAGAGATGAGGGAAATATACCAGTGCTGAGAGAGAGGTTGAAAATGTGTGTGAGTATGGGGGAGAGGGCAGAAGAGAGGGAGTAGCTGTGAGGGGATGGGGTCGAAGGGACAGGTAGTGAGGTGGGAGGACAGTATAATGGCAGAAACTTCATCCTCGTTAACAGGGGCAAAAGAGCTGCATTTTTGGATATTTGGGTTTTGGATGATTGTGAGCTTTTGAGGGGGTGGGAGATTGGTAGTATGTTTAGAGCCGATTTCACTTCTGATGGAGTCAATTTTGTTTTTGAAGTGGCTGGCAAAATCTTGAGCTGAGAGAGAGGTTGTATTAGGAGGTGGGGGTGGGGGGAGAAGAGTATTGAACGTGGAGAACAGATGTTTTGGGTTAGAGGAAAGAGTAGAGATGAGATTAGAGATGTATTGTTGCTTATAGAGATTGAGGGCAGAGTAGTAGGAGTTCAGGATGAACTTGTAGTAAAGAAAGACAGCTGAACTCTGAGATTTCTGGCCACTTTTGGCCCAGGGGGCAAGTACAACCCAGAGGCCCATGGTGCAGCAAATCGACCCCCTGCCCGCCTCCTTCCCGCACCCGCCCACCTACTCCCCATCCCCATGTAATTTAAAACAAAGATGGTAAAGAAAATGAAACAAACCACATGTTTAAAATACATAATTATATTATTATAACCAAATGTAAAGGTAATTCTCATAAAATAAGGCGCATAAAGAATGACCGCTATATTAGATTAATACAGTTGTGCAGCTACAATGATGGATTAGACAGATATAATGTAAATTGACCCTGCTCATATAGAACCATCTACTAAATATTTGGATAAAATATACCTATACTGCACATATTTATATAATGACCCTCATATATTCGGATATGACCGATCCTGCACATATATATATACTGTGTTTGACAGTACACCTGATCATAAAGTGTGACCTGCACGATTTATATAATGACCCTGCACATATACTTTATATGCAGGGTCATACTCATTATATAAATATGTGTAGGTCAGATTATATCATCAAATGTACTGTAGGACACACTAAATGTCATATAGTGTGCCCTAGAGTACATCTGATTAATTAATCTGACCTGCACATATTTATACATTTTATGCACATATCGTAGTAATAATAAATGGTTATGTTAGGCTTTGGCAGACAACTTGTTTATTGCCACTTAATGAATGAATTTTATTTTTCTTGTAAGTGAAGTTCCTTTTATTTCCAGGCACAGACACCAATAAATTAGTAAAACCCCAGATATGCATATAAAGCATAATATAAAAAAAAGTTTTAAATAAAAAAAACGGTCAAAAAAGTGCTGCTGCTCTTTTTTTTAATCCAGAAATGTATAAATAAAAAAATCACATATGTGCCTGGTCAGGTTTACATTGAAAATATATATATATATATATATATACACACTGTATAATCAAAATCATATGTATCTCAACTAACTCTCTTTAGATCAACCACCTACTGAAAATCTAGATCTCCAAATTAGTCCAATATGTATTGTACCTTCACTATAATAGCTTTATGCAAAAATCAAGATATATACACATGTAATTTCACAAGATAAACCTTATGATCAAGACAAGAGGCCACACAAAGAAAATAATATAAATATCAATATATTATAAATGAGAACAAAATGTTCACACACTAAAGGATCCATGATCATCCATCCCAATTCCCAAAACAAAACCATTTTTAATGCCTAATGCCTATTCATTATTTCAAACTCAGACTCTTTACTTGTAGAATATTGTCATATACTAATCTGAATCAAATTTACCAAATTGCTTGTTAGTAATTTTAAAACTTAAGTTGTACAATCCTTCTATTAAATCAAACTTTGACTGTATAATTGCAGTGAGTCTTCAGTCAGATTTAACAACCAAGATACTAAGGGTAAATAAGAGTCTACTAATTATTATAATCCCCATTAACTCAACAAGTTTCCCTATTGTCATATGTTTGCCTTTGTTCATACATGGCATCTATATATTGATAATCATTTTGTGTTCATTTTTTTAATAGTTAGTTTTTATCATATATATATATTGTTTTAATAAAATTGTTTTAAATTTATTAAAAATATTTTAAAGAATTTCTAGAAAAATGTATATATATTTTTTAAAGACCTATAAAAAATGTCCATATTAAAAGAATCATGACATTGTTTATTATTAATAAAGACTAACAGCCCTGAGCTTCAGCTTTCCCTGACTGAAAGAAAGTAATTTTTGTTGACAACATATTGAACATAATATTGCTTAGATAGTTAGAATTAGAAACTTTAGAGCAGTTAATCATTCTCTAAACATAACGTCATGATCATCATCATCACACTGGTGAATGTATGTGATTTTTGCTCTGCTCACCAGACAGTGCATTGGACACAATACAGTCTGGCACTCACGCCTCTCCACCAGCCTAATCTTGCTGCTTCCCTCTCAGCACTCCCTGACAATCTTCCGGCGTGGCCGTACGCAGCTGCAATTAGATGCTGCATCTGGGACTGACTCTGCATGGGCGGAAGACGGTCTGGAAGTGATGAGTGACTGTGCCAGGGAGCGCTGAGCAGGAGATTACAGCATCACGTCACGTGAGGCCCACCCCAACAGACAGTGCATCATGATTCAATTTCCAAAGGTCCCACCCCCTGACCACCGACCGGATCTTTTATCATTGTCACTCAGCCAGCCAGCCAGCCAAGCAGACTTAATAAATACAATAAAAACAGTCTTCTGTTCTGAGTCTCACGGCCGCGCTGTATGCATTGGTTGCAACTTACAAGTACTGTTACTTTACTCTGTATGTTACTGTCCCCTGCTCTGCAGTGGGCAGGCAGCCCAGTTTACACTGCATCAGAGAGGCCCGGGGGGCAATTGCCCCCCTGCCTCCCGGCCCAGTCCGCCCCTGCGTGTCAGAGGAGTATGCCAGGGCTGAGGATGAGAGTGTGGTTTCAGAGCTATGGTTGGAGGGGCCAGATTGTCAATGACCGATGTAAAGGTGGAGTTATAGTGGCAGATAGATTGGTCAGGGTAAGAAAAGGAGGTGATGGATGAGAGGAGAGGTTTGAGAGAGCTAGCGAGCTGTTGCAGAGCTAATGACTTAGTGCTTCTGTGAAGTTTGGTGTGAGGGGTAGAGGGAGGGGGAGTTGTAGGTAGGGAAGTGATGTTGCAAGTTAGGAGATGGTGGTCAGAGAGAGGAAAAGGGGAGTTTGTTAAATTTGAGATGCATCGATAGGTATAAATCAGGTCAAAAGAATGACCATCTTTGTGAGTGGGAGAGTCAGTCCATTGTGACAGGCCAGAAGAGGAAGTGAGTTGAAGAAGTTGTTTTGCAGAGGAGGCAGTGGGATTGTAAAGAGGGATGTTAAAGTCACCAAGAATGAGGGCAGGGGTGTCTGAGGAAAGAAAATAAGGAAGCCAGGCAGCAAAGTATTCTAAAAATTGAGTTGGGGAGCCAGGGGGGTGGTATATGACTGCAACACGTATAGAGAGGGGAGAGAATAACCGAATCATGCGTGCTTCAAATTAAGAAAATGTGAGTGAAGGGCTGTATTTGTTGAAAGGTGCCACGAGAGGAAAGTAAAATACCAACACCACCTCCTTGTCTATTGCCAGACCTAGGAGTGTGGCTGAAATGGAGACCCCCATGTGACAGTGCAGCAGTGGATGCTGTGTCTGAAGCAGAGAGCCAGGTTTCTGTAAGAGCCAGAAGGTTAAGAGAGTAGTAGATAAAGAGATCATGGATAGAAGTGAGCTTGTTCCAAACAGAGCAAGAGTTCCAGAGTGCACAAGTGAAGGGGGAGGGGTTTTAGATGTAAGAGGAATGTGGTTAAGGTTACCAGAGTTTTGTTTATGAAGTCTATTGAAAGGCACAAAGGTATGTGAAAGGCTAGGAGGTTGTGAGGGACCAGGATTAGGGGAGATGTCACCAGCAGCTAGTATGAGCAAGAGGGAGAGTGACATGAGATGAGAAGCAGATTTGCAGTAGTGAGACTGTTTTTGGGCTTAAGTGCAGGGGGGGGGGAGAGTATTTAGGAATAAGTAAAGTCCATGAGTACAAAAGTAAGGTGAGTATAAGAGAGATGGGCTAAGGAACAGTGCCGGTGGAGTGGGAGAAGGAGTAATTGAATAATATAGTTTGTTATAGAGACAAGAGGTAGCAAAAAGAAGTATGAAGATATTGAGCATTATTATGAAAGTGGGAACCAAGTAAACACATACGACACAGTGTTACAGCAGCACTTGCAAAAGTATACAATGAGATACATAAAACACAGTATTACAAGAGTACTTGCCTTTCCCCTTGCCCAATCCTTGTGTAATTCTTGTATAATTCTAAAATTAGTGCCTCACTTATAAAATGTTCACTTTAGAAATGTGAACATATGCTATTGTTAAAATGTACACTGCCCAGGCAATGCACCCCCACCTGTGCAATGCACCTCCCAAACTAGTGTGGAATATATACAGGCAAGGCAGTCAGCTGAGTCCACTACATTTAGTTGATTGCTAATCAAAGACAATTGGAAAGGCCAATTGGAATGTTAGATTTTGGTCTGGTCAGGGTGATATGAGTTAAATAAACAGACAATAAAATTTGGAGGAGGTTAAAACTATGGCATAAGACAGCTATTAATTTTAGAATAATAGCAAGTATTGATAAGGATTGAACATCACATGGCAATTAGCTAAACATTAGAAGTAAGACATTGGGAACAACATTACAATGAATGCAGGACTTAATTTTAACAACTTAAATTCATGTGCTCAATATACATATACACATACCAGAAAGAGAGACTTGGAGTACAAATTACACAAAAGCAGGGGAATTAGCAGGATTTGATGCAGGGGCACAATTCACATACCAGAAAGAGAGACTTGGAGTACAAATTACACAAAAGCAGGGGAATTAGCAGGATTTGATGCAGGTGCTTAATTCACATACCAGAAAGAGAGACTTGGAGTACAAATGATACAAAAGCAGGGGAATTTGCAAGATTGATGCAGGGGCTCAATTCACATACCAGAAAGAGAGACTTGGAGTACAAATGACACAAAAGCAGGGGAATTAGTAGGATTTGATGCAGGGGCTCAATTCACATACCAGAAAGAGAGACTTGGAGTACAAATGACACAAAAGCAGGGGAATTAGCAGGATTTGATGCAGGGGCTCAATTCACATACCAGAAAGAGAGACTTGGAGTACAAATGACACAAAAGAAGGGGAATTAGCAGGATTTGATGCAGGTGCTTAATTCACATACCAGAAAGAGAGACTTGGAGTACAAATGACACAAAAGAAGGGGAATTAGCAGGATTTGATGCAGGCGCTTAATTCACATACCAGAAAGAGAGACTTGGAGTACAAATGATACAAAAGCAGGGGAATTAGCAGGATTTGATGCAGGGGCACAATTCACATACCAGAAAGAGAGACTTGGAGTACAAATGACACAAAAGCAGGGGACTTAGCAGGATTTGATGCAGGGGCTCAATTCACATACCAGAAAGAGAGACTTGCAGTACAAATGACACAAAAGCAGGGGAATTAGCAGGATTTGATCCAGGGGCTCAATTCACATACCAGAAAGAGAGACTTGGAGTACAAATGACACAAAAAATAAAAATAACTAATAGTTACATTGTATCTAGCTTAGGGTTTATTTTTATTTTACTGGCAAGTTTGTATTTATTTTAACTAGGTAGAATAGTTATTAAATAGTTATTAACTATTTAATAACTACCTAGCTAAAATAAATACAAAAGTACCTGTAAAATAAAACCTAACCTAAGTTACACTAACACCTAACACTACACTATAATTAAATAAATTAACTAAATTAAATACAATTACCTAAATTAAATTAAATTAGCTAAAGTACAACCCCCCCCCCCCACTAAATTACAGAAAATAATAAACAAATTACAGATATTTAAACTAATTACACCTAATCTAATAGCCCTATAAAAATAAAAAAAAACTAGACTAAACTAAACTACCAATAGCCCTTAAAAGGGCCTTTTGCGGGGCTTTGCCCCAAAGTAATCAGCTCTCTTACCTGTAAAAAAAAAATACAAACAACCCCCCCAACAGTAAAACCCACCACCCACACAACCAACCCCCCAAATAAAATACTATCTAAAAAAACCTAAGCTCCCCATTGCCCTGAAATGGGCATTTGGATGGGCATTGCCCTTAAAATGGCAGTTAGCCCTTTTGCATGCCCATAGGATTGTGCTCTCCTGGGCCCCAGGATGTCGTCAGCAAGCAGGGCGCTTTTCGCTCCTGCTTTGTGGTTGGTCTGTGTTAGATGACAAACTGATCTCGTCAGCCTCCTCCTAGTTGTATTAATTGCGGTATACTTTGGAACTCTGTACAGTGATCAGATGAATCCTTGTCAACTATACCAGATACTCTGGTCAAGGTAACATACAGTTGTAAGACCCTTTGAGATGTCAATAGTCCCCCTTGAGAAAAGATTCCGGCAGGCAGTGCAGCACAAGTACTGGCTAAATGGCAAAAATATATAAGCCAAACAAAGAAAAAATCCAGACACCTGTAAATAAAATGTAACTTTTATTCCAACATTATATGTTTAAAATTAAGAGTGGGATAAGCCCCTTAAAGGGCCATAATACCCAAATGTTTAAACACTTGAAAGTGATGCAGCATAGCTGTAAAACGCTGATTAGAAAATATCACCTGAACATCTCTATGTAAAAAAGAAAGATATTTTACCTCAAAAGTTCCTCAGTAGCCACCTCCCATTGTAAAGGATTTCTAAGCAGCATTTTAGTGTGTCTGTCCCGGGACATCTGAAGGGACTAGCATCGTGCACTCTCATATTATTTCACCAATCAGGTAAAGGAAGCTTACTATGAAATCTCATGAGAGTTAAGTCAAATCTCATGAGATCACAGTAAGAGTTCATGACCTCAGCACTGCTGATGCTGATTGGCTGCTGTTCATTTCTTCATTTTTTTAAATTTGTTTACCTGCAGCTGGGAGCAGCTGAGTATAACTTTTTACACAGAACTTACTCTGGTGAGCTGAGGAGATTGTGAGGTAAAATATCTTCCTTTTTTACATAGAGAAGCTCAGGTGATATTTTCCTGTCAGCTTTTTACAGTTATACTGCATCAGTTTCAAGTGATTAAACATATGAGTATTATGTCCCTTTAACAAACTGACTAACGCGTTTCGGCTCCAAACAACCTTAAAAACCTTGTGCTTCGTTCCGGTTGGTGGATACATTAATTAAAATTTAAAGACACAGGGGTGAAATTGGTTGCCAAATAATAATGATATACCAATGATAAAATATACCTTATATTCGTATATATATTAACCCAAGAACCATTGCATTACAACAATGATACTATATTAATCTACCTAACCCTTATCAAAATTTGATAGATTTGGATACAAAGTCAAATATATATATATATATATAAACACATAGGATGCTAAGTAATATGTCTATAATTGTATGTAAGGAAGTTGTGTGTTACAAATATATATATATATATATATATATATATATATAAACACATGGGATCCTAATTGATATGTCTATAATTGTATGTAAAGAAGTTATATGTTACAGGTGGACTTTCATATACTTAACTAAGGAGAGGAAACATAAAGGCAAAGTTATAAAGACATACATCTGGATAAGATGAACCAGTCCCCATCTCATTAATGGTAATCCCAAATCTGGGTCAGTAAGTAGGTGGGCCCAAAGTCATGAAAAATGCCGATAATAAACCCACAAAGAGCAAAGTCACATAGATTATATATATAAGACCGGGGAAATACAAATTCTACCCTCTCATACAACAGGTGCATCTTAATAGACATCAGTAGAGTATATAATTTGTATAGACTTACTTATAAAGTACTACACTGTACTACAGGGGATAATTCAAGGGGATAGGACTGGTTCAACAAATACCTAGGACCAATAGTTAGTAAAATCATACTTGGAATTCAGACCCAGAGGTCTCTTTGTCTGGAGTCTGAATATCCAATACATCTCCTGTCTAGATAAAATCTTATAACGATCACCACCCCTCTTCTGGGGTAACACTTTCTCAATAACCATCCACTTTAGGGAACAACAGTCCTTATCATGTCGCCTGACAAAGTGAGCCACAAGGGGTGTACTACTATTGCCCACACGAATGGAGGACAAATGCTCACGTATCCTTGAGCGGACATCCCTGGTGGTCAACCTTACATATTGGAGGTTGCAGACTGAACACCAAAGCAGATATACACAATACGTGGATCTGCAATTGAGGCAAAAAGACACCTCAAAGGTTACCCCTGTCACCACTGATGTAAATGAGGAACTCACCTGCACGTGCTCACATGCCTTGCATTGCGAGTAGCCACATTTGAAGGTCCCCTTATGTCTAAGCCATGATGATGATGCCGTTGCAGAACATGGTTTCTTAAGTTGGCAAGGGGAGATAAAACTCCCTATGGATTTATTCCTCCAGAGGGGGTTCTGTAGTACTCTTGAACAGGACTGATTACATTAAGGAAGTTATAAGACAGTTGGGAGACACTGACAGTTATGAACATTTAAAACAGGAACCCATTAACAGATTCCAGCGTGAGCTTTTGCATGTATGGGGTTTAAAAGCTGTAGCTTATTTTTTGGAGAACGAAACTACACACGGTGAGCCATTCAGAACCTTTGTACTGGAAGTCACCCAATTTCTACTGTCCCATAATTTCTTTCAGTTTGAAGGGGAGTTTATAGGAAGCCTATTTCTGAGAACAGTCTCCTACATGCTAGGAGCTGTCACCCTAGACGTATGCCCTATTCTGTGGCCAAGGGACAATTTGTGTGACTCAAGAGAAACTGCACTTTGCCCAATAGCTTTAACAGGCATGCAGATGATTTGGAGAATCGGTTGCAGGAACAAGGCTATAGTAAGAAAGTTATCAAAAGGGCCCAAAATGAAGTGAACATCATGTCTAAAAAGCAACTTTTGAAAGGCACGGGCAGATCCCAAAAAAACACAGAAAACATGCTGACATTTGTAACTGACTTTTCAGCCCGATATCAGGATATCTGTGGTGTGATCCGTCATCACTTTCAGCTATTGGTAGCGGATGATGCCCTTGCAGATGTGGTTAAGAAGGGTTGCAGATTTTCCTACAGGAGGAATAAATCCATAGGCAGTTTTATCTCCCCTTCCCAACTTAAGAAACCAGGTTCTGCAACGGCATCATCATCATGGCTTAGACATAAGGGAACCTTCAAATGTGGCTACTCGCAATACAAGGCATGTGAGCACGTGCAGGTGAGTTCCTCATTTACATCGGTGGTGACAGGAAAAACCTTTGAAGTGTCTTCTTGCCTCATTTGCAGATCCACATATTGTGTATATCTTCTTTGGTGTTCAGTCTGCAACCTCCAATATGTATTGTTGACCACCAGGGATGTCAGCTCAAGGATACGTGAGCATTTGTCTTCCATTCGTGTGGGCACTAGTAGTACAGCCCTTGTGGCTCACTTTGTCAGGCGACATGATAAGGACTGTTGTTCCCTAAAGTGGATGGTCATTGAGAAAGTGTTACCCCAGAAGAGGGGTGGTGACCGTTATAAGATTTTATCTAGACAGGAGATGTACTGGATATTCAGACTCCAGACAAAGAGACATCTGGGTCTGAATTCCGAGTATGATTTTATTAACTATTGGTCCTAGGTATTTATTGAACCACTCCTATCCCCTTGAATTATCCCCTGTAGTACAGTGTAGTACTTTATAAGTAAGTCTATACGAATTATATACTCTACTGATGTCTATTAAGATGCACCTGTTCTATGAGAGGGTAGAATTCTTATTTCCCCGGTCTTATATATATATATAATCTATGTGACTTTGCTCTTTGTGGGTTTATTATCTGCATTTTTCATGACTTTGGGCCCACCTACTTACTGACCCAGATTTGGGATTACCACTAATGATATGGGGATTGGTTCATTTTATCCAGATGTATGTCTTTATAACTTTGCCTTTATGTTTCCTCTCCTTAGTTAAGGATATGAAAGTCCACCTGTAACATATAACTTCTTTACATACAATTATAGACATATCAATTAGGATCCCATGTGTTTATATATATATATATATATATATATATTTGTAACACACAACTTCCATACATACAATTATAGACATGTTACTTAGGATCCTCTGTGTTTATATATATATATATTTGACTTTGTATCCAAATCTATCAAATTTTGATAAGGGTTAGGTAGATTAATATAGTATCATCTTGGGTTAATATATATACGAATATAAGGTTATAAGGTATATTTTATCATTGGTATATCATTATTATTTGGCAATCAATTTCACCCCTGTGTCTTTAAATTTTAATTAATGTATCCACCAACCGGAACGAAGCACAAGGTTTTTAAGGTTGTTTGGAGTTAAACATTTCTTATGGACTATGAGTACGGCTTTGCAGCCGAAACGCGTTAGTCAGTTTGTTAAGGGGCTTATCCCACTCTTAATTTTAAACATATAATGTTGGAATAAAAGTAAAATTTTATTTACAGGTATCTGGCTTTTTTCTTTGGTTAATAATATTTAACTAATGTTTGCTAGGCCTGAGTGCGGTGGTTTAGGGGTTAATATGTTTATTCTAGTGCCAGCAACGTTGGGGGCGGCAGATTAGGGGTTAATAAGTGTAGGTAGGTTGCGGCGACATTGGGGTGGCAGATTAGGGGTAAATAAATAGTATGTAGGTGTTGGCGATGTTGGGGGCAGCAGATTAGGAGCTCATAAGTATAATGTAGGTGGCGGCGGTGTCCGGAGCGGCAGATTAGGGGTTAATAAGTATCATGTCGGTGGCGGCGATGTCGGGGGCGGTAGATAATAATACCAGCGCTGTAGGAAAGTGAGTGGTGAGAAAAAACTGCACGTTAGCACCACATAGCCTCTAACGCAAAACTCATAAACTAGGCCACAGTCTCCATCTCCTTCTTCTCTGTTTTTCAGATTCTGTGGGTTTGAAGGAGGAGCGATCCATGGGTTCCTCTACAAAGGTAACTGGAGGTGCTGAAGGGGTAGAGGGTAGTCTAGAGACCAGATGGGTAGGAGGACGAGAGGGAGGGATTCTGTCTCTCTCAGCTTGTCTCTCCTGAAAGCGAGAATCCAGACTGATACAAAGTGTTATGAATTCATCCAGGGAAGAAGGAACATCACGATAAGTAAACTCGTCCTTGATGCGCTCATGCAAGCCTCTCCTAAAGGCCGCCTTAAGAGCACTGCCATCCCAACTGGTCTCAAGTGCCAAGGTGGGAAACTCAATGGCGTATTGTGCCACAGTTCTATTGCTCTGGCTGAGATTTAAGAGAGAGTACTCTGCAGCAGACCCATGGCCAGAAGTCCCAAACACAGAAGATAATGTAGAAGTGAAGGCATCAGAATCGTTCAGGAGTTGAGCGCTCTGTTCCAAAAGGGGAGAGACCCAGGCCAGGGCCTAGTCTTTCAATAAATAAAATGATAAAAGTGATCTTTGACTGATGAGACTGGAAGATGTGAGGATCATTGTGAAAGTGCAGCCTGCACTGGTTAAGAAAACCCCTACAATCAGTAGTAACATCATACTTGTCAGGCAAAAGTATTCAGGGTATATTTCCAGAAGCAGAGGAAGATGTTGCAACACTGGCAGTTGGGACTGGCTGTGCAACAACAGAAGTAGCATTCTTTTCTGCAACCAGTGAGGAGAGCATAGCGGATATAGCCTCTAGTTTAGAATCCACATCCTGCAAGTGTATGGTATGGGTTCCCAGCATCTGTCCCTGAAGATTGACTGCTCTTGCTACCTCATTTGGATCCATGGCCCAAGTATAATGTAATGCTTGTGGGATATCTCTCTATCAGACCAAACTTGGCCAGTAGTCTTCCTATCCCGTCGTCAAGTGGAATGATAGGAAATATCCCAGTGCAGAGTAAGTTAGTGAAATGAGGTAAGCAGTACTCACGGTAGACAGGGTAGTCCTTCAGGGCAATAAGAAGAATGCAGAGAATGGTCAAGACAAGCTGAGTCAGGCAACAGGAAAGCAATCCAGCAGTGTAGCAGTTCAGGGGTAAACCAATAGAATGGTCAGACAAGCAGAGTTAAATAACAGTATGGTAATCCAGCAGTTCAGGGGTTAAGCAAGCAGAGTGGCCAGACAGGCAGAGTTCAATAACAGTATGGCAATCTAGCAGTTCAGGGGTTAAGCAAGCAGAGTGGTCAGACAGGCAGAGTTCAATAACAGTATGGCAATCCAGCAGTTCAGGGGTAAAGCAATCAGAGTGGTCAGACAGGCAGAGTTCAATAACAGTATGGCAATCCAGCATAAAGTAACACAGCACTCAGGAGCACACGAAGCAACGCCTATACTTGGGCACAGGTGAATGTAAGTGAGGTAGTTACATAGCTGCAGGATTCGTGCCACAGGAGGAATCTGGAGTGGCATCACGAAGAGAGACGCGGGTCGATGACGTCATCAGCGGCACCTGAAGCTCACCGCAGCATTCATGGCAACGGATGAAGCGGCGGCCGGGCGGAGTGACAAAGTCGGATAAACTGGCGATGTTCAGAAATGTGTGGAAATAGACATTTCTGGAGTGACTTACGGTAGTTTAAATCGCCCGTAAAAGTCTAACCTGCCTCCAAAAATTAAACCCGACATGTCAAAACCCCTAATCCGCCATTGCCAAACATCGCAACTAATAATAAAAGTAATTAACCCCTAAACCGCCATCCGCTCACAATGCAATGTACGTAATAAACATCTAGATTACGAGTTTTGTGCTAAACAGGGTGCGTAACTAACGGCAAAAAAGTTGTGTTATTTCATAGTGCTGCCATTACGAGTTACTAAAAAGCCTCCTTGTGCTGTGCGTTATGGTGTGTTAAGCTCTATACCGCACAAATTCCAAGGGCTGATTTGAAGTGCTCGTGCACGCTTTCCCCCATAGACATCAATGGGGAGAGAGTGTTAGAAAAAGCACCTGAAGTGTGGAATTAAAATTCTCCATAACGCAACCCCATTGATGTATATGGGGGGAAAAAGTTAAGTTTAAAGTTAACACCCTAACATAAACCCCAAGTCTAAACACCCCTAATCTGCCACCCCTGACATCGCTGACACCTAAATAAAGTTATTAACCCCTAATCTGCTGCTCCCAACATAGCCAACACTAATAAAAGTTATTAACCCCTAATTCGCAGCACCACGACATCGCCAACACCTAAATAAACCTACTAACCCCTAAACCGCCACCCCCCCACATCGCCAACAATATAATAAAGTATTAACCCCTAAACCTCCAGCCCCCCACATCATAACTACTAAACTAAACCTATTAACCCCTAGACCACCGCCCCCCACATCGCAAAACACTAAATTAAACTATTAACCCTTAAACCTAACACCCCCTAACTTTAAATTAAAATTACAATATAACTATATTTAAATAAATAAAAACTTACCTGTGAAATAAAAATAAACCTAACATTAAACTATAAATTAGCCTAACATAACTATTCTAATAAAATAAAAAAATACTACCAATTAAAAACCAAAATTTCAAATTTAAGGGGGGCGGATTTAAACAGGTCATTATTGACCAGAACTACCCAAAAGTGTTTGGAAAACAACCTGGGACTATAAGTGAGACCGGGAAAAGAAAACTTCAGTGTCCGGACTGTTTAGTTTCCACAGCACACGCGACATAGGTGGTGACCGGCTAGGCGGCCTACACGTCCATCCGCAACTGGGAGTACTTCCCCCATACTGCCCGGGGGACTAACAACGACCTCTAGTCACTGTAAGAGATCCTGCAGTGGGCGGAAAGAGCAGGAGAGTTCATCCACTTCAGATAAGGGTTACAGTGGAAGGCGGAGCCCTGTAGGCGCAAGTCACAGACCGGTAAGAAATCAGAGGATTCTACGACACGGATGTAAACCTTCTGTTGCTCAATGAGAACTCACAGTATCCGGAGCAATTGACCAGTAAAGCGCTCTGAAAGCAGTGGGGACACAGACGTACCTGAATAGGATCCGTCATCCTACAGTCCACCCTGGAAGGAACCGCCATCTTGCCCTCAATGTAAGTGCGTCAGCCTACAGCACTATACATATAATTAGAAGTGCTAGGTATACGGCATGCCAATAAAGGTACTAACCACCACCACAATACAGGGGCTATAGGAGTTGAAGCGATAAGGGTGTTCCCCGTTCCGGAACGGAGATAGGCCTTAACAGCCATTTCAGTAGGCTGCAAAAATGCAGCACATAGAGAACGGAACGGCTGCGGTGGCTGCTACTTATGAGGCTACCAGGGAGACAATATATGTAAAGTGAGGCCTAGTCCCTATTAAGGTCATCTTATGTGGTAAAGGAGATACTGTGGTACATTTAGATCCCTATAAATTACCTACCCACAGAGAGAGCCATTTGGCTATATAATAGAAGTGACAGAGACAGCTTCAAACCTATAGGGATTTCTCGTTTTTATTGAACAGCAATAAAAGGGCAGGAAGCAGCCTATCTATCATAAAGGAAAGAGACTTTGGGGCCTGCACCAAAGATCCACAGGCAGATACAAAGAGTCACCTACACCCCATAAGAAATACTCTCATGCAAGACACAGCAGGGGATTAACCTGCTGACACTGCTGTACTGGACCGAAATGAACACAAACAAGTAAAAATACAACAACTCTGCTATGAAGTAACACTACACATCTTGAGGGGTACTGTATCATAGAGGCAGCAGTGGTGCTACATAACTTAAAAGAAACACTGCATAGCAATCATAACTAAGAAGGGGTTACTCCACAACCAGGCTTCTACCACACAACACTGCAGTGGCTGGGACATTCATTAGCTGGCAGGATAGTCCAAGATCACTGTAAACAAAATATGGCCTCTAGGAGAGTGGTGAAGGGGTACAAGTCAACACCTAAACCAGCAGCAATGTATTCATTCTTTAAATCTTCTCAAACAAATAAAAACACCAAAGACCTGGAGTTAGAAGAAGAATTGGATCAAGATTCTGCACATGGGTTGGAAGACAATACTCCATTAACAAAAGCTGACCTGAGGACTCTGGTCTCCAAGAAGGATATAACCAACAATTTTGAAAAGCTTTGGGAAAAAAGAGACTCTATTCACTCCTCTGTTACCAGCAGCCAATCAGAGATCAAATCCGATATGACTGATATGGGAAACCGGATAGATACCTTAGAGGATCAAAAGGATGCTATGGTGGAAAATGTTGATGAAATATCACAAACTGTCTCTTCACAGCAACAACTCCTAATAGAGTTCCAAGACAAGCTAGATGACTTTGAAAACCGAAGCAGGAGAAACAATCTTAGGTTAAAAGGAATCCCTTAGGAAGTGTCCACCAAGGAACTCTTGGCATATATCTCCCAATTATTCAGCCAAATTACAGGATCTTCTCCAGATTATGTATTCCATGTCGAAAGGGCCCACAGGGCCTTGAAGGCAAAACAAAGAATGGCCTTCCCCCACGAGATGTGATAATCAAGCTTACCTTTTTTCCAGATAAGGAGAAGATCCTCCAAGCTGCTAGGAAGAATCCTACCTTTAAGTTTCAAGGTAATGTGATACAATTTTATCAGGACTTAAGTCTCCGTACCTTGCAGCGCAGAAGTGCTTTGAGGCCCCTCACTACAATCCTGAGGAAACAACAAATTAAATATAGATGGGGCTTCCCCTTTGCTTTGATTATAACCAAAAAATCCAGGGTCATCACTATCAAAGAACCGGAGGATATGCCAGAAGTTTGTAAAGATCTGGACCTTTAAATTCCGCAGTTGTCCTCACAGGAGTCTTCTCCACCACGTAGACTACCATCTGAACAGTTTTCAGCCCACTCAAAATAGCGCAGGATCCCCCACAAGAGACAAAAGACGAATTAATCCAGAGAAAACGTCACTTACCCAACTCCTCTAATCCCTTTTCAGCAAAAGTGAAAACAGTCTTTACTTGTGTTTACCTCCAGGGGACACTAATTGGTGAACTTGGGTTATATTTGTAGATTTGGCTCTTCCCTGGGGGTATATTGGAGAGTGTAGGGTCACATGCACCTCAAGGTTTATGGGACAAATGACTTTGCTCTCTGGTAATGTGATTGAATCCTATTAAAAAATGTATATTTGTTGTATACATGTTGAGGCGGCTACCCCCCGCCACACCTCCCCCGCGAGTAAGAGGGCACGTAACGAGTATTCAATACTTGAAATGCCTTTTTTTTTTTTTATAATAGTTGTCCAAAAGTTTGGGACTTGGTTCATGTCTGTTTAACCTATTATGTTGTCCCAGTTCTCTATTTTCCTCTCAGTGACACCCCTACGACACCTTTGAGCTTGAACCAGATTCACTGATGGAAATGTAAGACTAGAGTTGAGAATGTCTACTCGCAGGTAACGAACTACACCCTCCTTATGTATACAGCACTCAGACAGGAGCTTAATATATATGATGTCTTCTAAGGTAGTAATAGTGTCACACAATGTCAGAGGGTTGAATACAGATGTCAGCAATGACACAGTACACATCACTAAATGACAACCTCCTATTTTTACAGGAAACACACTTCCTCAAATTAACTATTCCCAGATACTGGGCGAAACATTTCTCTTCCCATTATCATGCCACTGCTACTCCTAAGAAAAGAGGGGTGTCGATGTTGATACATAATGCTTTGGGTTTCACTCAAGAATCTAAATCTTCAGACCAAGAAGAACACTTTAGCTACAATCCTTCACTCACAAGCTGCTAGGGCAGTACACAAGCTTAAAGCACAATATTTTATTTATGCAAATAAGCCCAAAAGATATATGGCCCATAAGATCAGGGAGAGGTGTAGAAAGTCTGCGATTTCACAAATAGAAAACCAAGGGGGGTCTCTGACCTCACACCCTCAAGCAATTGTAGATACCTTTGCAGCATTTTATAGTACCTTGTACGATAGGAAGAAGGTTAATCATGACCCAGACACAGAGACTCTGACTTTCTTAAAGATGACCCCTTGAACTCTCTATCTACTGACTAAAGGGATATCCTTAACGCCCCGATATCTAACATGGAAATTCTTAGAGCTGTCAGGGACCTTAAGCTAGGCAAGGCGGCTGGCTCAGACAGGTTCTCAGGGGAATATTACAAATTATTCAGGGGGGTTGCTTCCCCATATGACCCAATTTTGTAACCACATTCTAAAAGGAAACCACATTCCAAAGGAATTATTATTAGCAAAAATAGTGGTGATCCCAAAGCCTGATAAAGACCATAAAAAGTGCTAGAACTACCGCCCTATCTCACTGATTAACCAAGAATTGAAAATTTTTACTAAGATCCTGGCCAACCGCCTTAAGATGATCCTGCCTGACCTGGTTTATCCAGATCAGGTGGGGTTTATAAGGGACAGAGAGGCCCCAGATAATATTCAAAGGAATATTGATCTCATCCATTACTTAGGGGAGTCCCGAACGCCTTCTCTGCTGTTGGCGCTGGATGCGGAGAAGGCGTTCGATAGAATAGACTGGAGATATATGGTCTCAGTTTTGCATAAAATGGGCTTTGACGGTTCTTTCATGACAGCAATACAGGCAATTTATTCTGAACCCCAAGCTCAGGTGTCCGCGGGAGGTTACAAATCTTGTGTTTTTCCCATCCTTAATGGTAACAAGCAGGGATGCCCCTTATCGCCATTACTATTCGCCCTCTGTATGGATCCCTTAGCTGCAACAATTAGGGCACATCCTGACATTGCAGGGATTCTCACAGAGCCAAGCACTCCATCTCCAGACTATATATAGCCCTTCAGGCCCCTCTGAATAAAACTAAGACACATATAATGCTAGCATGGGAGAGAGATTTAGAAATAGTCAAGGAGGTTCGGGACTGGGAATTATTGTTGCAGACAGTGGACAAAGGGCTCCTTAGCGCTGACTTGAAGAACACGATGAAAACCATTTTTCGTTGGTACCTGACAACAGTGAGAACCTCACACATGAGCTCTCAAGGTAACAACCGGTGTTATAGGGGTTGCGGGATGGTGGGCACATACAAACACATGTGGTGCGAGTGTGGAGACATTCGAGAGATATGGAAACGATTATCATCTTTTATTAGCCACCTAATTGGCGAAACGTTTACTCTCACTATACAGCAGGCCCTTTTACATGAGCCCATAGATGAATTTCACAGACACTTTAACACCTTCGTTATAATTGCTTGTACAGTCACTAGAACCTGCATAGCAAAATGTTGGAAGTTAGGTGCACCATCCTGGTCAGAAGTGTATAATAAGTTACAAAATACTTATAATATGTATGAAACAGCAACGGGAATAATGAACAACAGAGATTTAGTAAACAATATATGGTACTACTGGCTGAACGGTGAGAGGTAGAGGCCGTAAATACGGAAATGCTCTTAGGTAGAATGAGGTGTTGTGATATATGTTTCCTCAGCAACATAGTTGAAATAAAATTTGATGTCACTGATCCCTATCCTGTGCCCCCCTCCACTTTTCTTTTAAGTTTGTTTTTCATGTTTGATTTCTGTTGATATATATTATTTCTATGCAATAGGTAACACTGTGCAGATCTGAATCTGAAGGATAACCTCTTGGGCCAAAGTGGTTGGAGAACTTTTAAAATGGGAAATTCTCGTTGATGATATACATGTTTAAAATCTCTAAGGCCTAGATTTAGAGTTCGGCGGTAAAAGGGCTGTTAACGCTCCGCGGGTTTTTTTCTGGCCGCACCATAAATTTAACTCTGGTATCGAGAGTTCAAACAAATGCTGCGTTAGGCTCCAAAAAAGGAGCGTAGAGCATTTTTACCGCAAATGCAACTCTCGATACCAGAGTTGCTTACGGACGCGGCCGGCCTCAAAAACGTGCTCGTGCACGATTCTCCCATAGGAAACAATGGGGCTGTTTGAGCTGAAAAAAAACCTAACACCTGCAAAAAAGCAGCGTTCAGCTCCTAACGCAGCCCCATTGTTTCCTATGGGGAAACACTTCCTACGTCTGCACCTAACACTCTAACATGTACCCCGAGTCTAAACACCCCTTACCTTACACTTATTAACCTCTAATCTGCCGCCCCCGCTATCGCTGACCCCTGCATTACACTTTTAACCCCTAATCTGCCGCTCCGTAAACCGCCGCCACCTACGTTATCCCTATGTACCCCTAATCTGCTGCCCTAACATCGCCGACCCCTATGTTATATTTATTAACCCCTAACTTGCCCCCCACAACGTCGCCGCAAGCTACTTAAAATAATTAACCCCTAATCTTCCGACCGCAAATCGCCGCCACCTACGTTATCCCTATGTACCCCTAATCTGCTGCCCCTAACATCGCCGACCCCTATGTTATATTTATTAACCCCTAATCTGCCCCCCACAACGTCGCCGACACCTACCTACACTTATTAACCCCTAATCTGCCGAGCGGACCTGAGCGCTACTATAATAAATGTATTAACCCCTAATCCGCCTCACTAACCCTATCATAAATAGTATTAACCCCTAATCTGCCGACCGGAGCTCACCGCTATTCTAATAAATGTATTAACCCCTAAAGCTAAGTCTAACCCTAACACTAACACCCCCCTAAGTTAAATATAATTTAAATCTAACGAAATAAATTAACTCTTATTAAATAACTTATTCCTATTTAAAGCTAAATACTTACCTGTAAAATAAATCCTAATATAGCTACAATATAAATTACATTTATATTATAGCTATTTTAGGATTAATATTTATTTTACAGGCAACTTGGTATTTATTTTAACTAGGTACAATAGCTATTAAATAGTTAAGAACTATTTAATAGTTACCTAGTTAAAATAATTACAAATTGACCTGTAAAATAAATCCTAACCTAAGATATAATTAAACCTAACACTACCCTATCAATAAAATAATTAAATAAACTACCTACAATTACCTACAATTAACCTAACACTACACTATCAATAAATTAAATAAACACAATTGCTACAAATAAATACAATTAAATAAACTATCTAAAGTACAAAAAATAAAAAAGAACTAAGTTACAGAAAATAAAAAAATATTTACAAACATAAGAAAAATATTACAAAAATTTTAAACTAATTACACCTACTCTAAACCCCCTAATAAAATAACAAAGACCCCCAAAATAAAAAATTCCCTACCCTATTCTAAAATACAAAAATTACAAGCTCTTTTACCTTACCAGCCCTGAACAGGGCCCTTTGCGGGGCATGCCCCAAGATCCCATCAGCCAATCAGATTGAGCTCGCATTCTATTGGCTGATCGGAACAGCCAATAGAATGCGAGATCAATCTGATTGGCTGATTGGATCAGCCAATCGGATTGAACTTGATTCTGATTGGCTGATTCCATCAGCCAATCAGAAAATTCCTACCTTAATTCCGATTGGCTGATAGAATCCTATCAGCCAATCGGAATTCGAGGGACGCCATCTTGGATGACGTCCCTTAAAGGAACCGTCATTCGTCGTCTAGTCGTCGGAAGAAGAGGATGGATCCGCGCTGGAGGTCTTCAAGATGGAGCCGGTCGTCATCGGATGGAAGAACATAGAAGATGCCGCTTGGAGAAGATGTTTGCCGGTCCGGATGTCCTCTTCTTGCCGGATAGGAGGAAGACTTTGGAGCACCGGATTATGGATCGCCAACCCCCGCTTGGGTTGGATGAAGATCTTGGAGCCAGGACGGATCGGTGATACCTGGTGAGGTGAAGACAAGGTAGGAAGATCTTCAGGGGCTTAGTGTTAGGTTTATTTAAGGGGGGTTTGGGTTAGATTAGGGGTATGTGGGTGGTGGGTTGTAATGTTGGGGGGGGGGTATTGTATGTTTTTTTTTACAGGCAAAAGAGCTGAAATTCTTGGGGCATGCCCCGCAAAGGGCCCTGTTCAGGGCTGGTAAGGTAAAAGAGCTTGTAATTTTTGTATTTTAGAATAGGGTAGGGAATTTTTTATTTTGGGGGTCTTTGTTATTTTATTAGGGGGCTTAGAGTAGGTGTAATTAGTTTAAAATTGTTGTAATATTTTTCTTATGTTTGTAAATATTTTTTTATTTTCTGTAACTTAGTTCTTTTTTATTTTTTGTACTTTAGATAGTTTATTTAATTGTATTTATTTGTAGCAATTGTGTTTATTTAATTTATTGATAGTGTAGTGTTAGGTTAATTGTAGGTAATTGTAGGTAGTTTATTTAATTATTTTATTGATAGGGTAGTGTTAGGTTTAATTATATCTTAGGTTAGTATTTATTTTACAGGTCAATTTGTAATTATTTTAACTAGGTAACTATTAAATAGTTCTTAACTATTTAATAGCTATTGTACCTAGTTAAAATAAATACCAAGTTGCCTGTAAAATAAATATTAATCCTAAAATAGCTATAATATAAATGTAATTTATATTGTAGCTATATTAGGATTTATTTTACAGGTAAGTATTTAGCTTTAAATAGGAATAAGTTATTTAATAAGAGTTAATTTATTTCGTTAGATTTAAATTATATTTAAGTTAGGGGGGTGTTAGTGTTAGGGTTAGACTTAGCTTTAGGGGTTAATACATTTATTAGAATAGCGGTGAGCTCCGGTCGTCAGATTAGGGGTTAATAATTGAAGGTAGGTGTCGGCGATGTTAGGGAGGGCAGATTAGGGGTTAATACTATTTATGATAGGGTTAGTGAGGCGGATTAGGGGTTAATACATTTATTATAGTAGCGCTCAGGTCCGCTCGGCAGATTAGGGGTTAATAAGTGTAGGTAGGTGTCGGCGACGTTGTGGGGGGCAGATTAGGGGTTAATAAATATAACATAGGGGTCGGCGATGTTAGGGGCAGCAGATTAGGGGTACATAGGGATAACGTAGGTGGCGGCGATTTGCGGTCGGAAGATTAGGGGTTAATTATTTTAAGTAGCTTGCGGCGACGTTGTGGGGGGCAAGTTAGGGGTTAATAAATATAATATAGGGGTCGGCGGGGTTAGGGGCAGCAGATTAGGGGTACATAAGTATAACGTAGGTGGCGGTCGGCAGATTAGGGGTTAAAAATTTTAATCGAGTGGCGGCGATGTGGGGGGACCTCGGTTTAGGGGTACATAGGTAGTTTATGGGTGTTAGTGTACTTTAGGGTACAGTAGTTAAGAGCTTTATAAACCGGCGTTAGCCAGAAAGCTCTTAACTCCTGCTATTTTCAGGCGGCTGGAATCTTGTCGTTAGAGCTCTAACGCTCACTGCAGAAACGACTCTAAATACCAGCGTTAGAAAGATCCCATTGAAAAGATAGGCTACGCAAATGGCGTAGGGGGATCTGCGGTATGGAAAAGTCGCGGCTGAAAAGTGAGCGTTAGACCCTTTAATCACTGACTCCAAATACCAGCGGGCGGCCAAAACCAGCGTTAGGAGCCTCTAACGCTGGTTTTGACGGCTACCGCCGAACTCTAAATCTAGGTCTAAAAGAGTTTAAGATGGGAAGTAAATTGTTTAAGTCTCCTCCTCTGTATTTTGTTTGAGGGTTTTTGCCTGAGGGAGCCTTGTGTTTTAAATCTGTACTGTGAATAATGTCTATTTTTTTCTTGTGTGAAACTCAATAAAAATATTTAAACATAAATTACAAATTTAAAAAACCTAACTACTAACTAACCTAACTACGAAAAAAAATAAATCTAAAATTACAAAAAATAATAAACACTAAATTACGAAAAATAAAAAAACACTAAGCTTACAAAAAATAATAAATGAAATTATGAAAAATAAAAACAATTACACCTAATCTAATAGCCCTATAAAAATAAAAAAGCCTCTAAAAAAACACCCCCTAACCTACAATAAACTACCAATAGCCATTAAAAGGGCCTTTTGTAGGGCATTTGGGCATTGCCCTAAGTTAAACAGCTCTTTTACCTGTAAAAAAAATACAAAGTCCCCCCAACAGTAAAACCCACCACCCCACCAACCCCCAAAATAAAAAACCTAACTCTAAAAAATCCTAAACTACCCATTGACCCTAAAGGGGCATTTGTATGGGCATTGCCCTTAAACGGGCATTCAGCTCTTTTACACTGCCCTTAAAAGGGCATTCAGCTCTTTTACAAGTGCCCATCCTTTTGCAGTCCTTTTTTTTCCGGAGACCTCATATCTTTGAACTCTTATAACTTTTTTATGCAATTTTATTTTTTAATAATTTTTATTATAAAAGGGCCTTTTGTAGGGCATTGCTCTAAATTAAACAGCTTGTTTACCTGTACAAAAATACAAAGTCCCCCCAACAGTAAAACCCACCACCCAACCAACCCCCCTAAGTAAAAAAACCTAACTCTAAAAAATCCTAAACTACCCATTTAGGCATTTGTATGGGCATTGCCCTTAAAAGGGCATTGAGCTCTTTTACACTGCCCTTAAAAAGGCAATCAGCTCTTCAGTGCCCATCCCTAATCTAAAAAAAAACACCCAAAAAAATAAAAAAAAAAGAAGTCCGGACATCCATCTACATGCAAAAAGTCTTCATCCAGGCGGCGAGAAGTCTTCATCCAGGCGGCGACACCTTCATCCATCTTGGGGACATCTTCTATCTTCATCCTGGCGGCGCAGAGCAGAGCTATCCTGGAAGCCAATCCTGCGTGGAGCGTCCTCTTCATACGGTCACCGCCGTACACTGAAGTTGAATGCAAGGTAACCGTTTCAAAATGGCGTACCTTGCATTCATATTGGCTGATTTGATTCTTCAAATTCAAATCAGCCAACAGAATGAGAGCTTTAGAAATCCTATTGGCTGTTCAAAACAGCCAATAGGATTTCAGAAGCTCTCATCCTATTGGCTGATTTGAATTTGAAGAACCAAATCAGCTTATATGAATGCAAGGTACGCCATTTTGAAATGGCCACCTTGCATTCAACTTTAGTGTACGGCGGTGACCGTATGAAGAGGACGCTCCGCACAGGATGGGATCGGCTTCCAGGATAGCTCTGCGCCACCGGGATGAAGATAGAAGACGCCCCCGCGATAGATGAAGGTGTCGCCACCTGGATGAAGACTTCTTGCCGCCTGGATGAAGACTTCTCACCGCCTGGATGGAGATGTCCGAACTTCAGGAATCGTGAGTAGATATTCTGGGGTTACTGTTAGTTTTTTTTTTTTTGTTTTTTGGGTGGGGTTTTTTTTAGATTGGGATGGGCACTTGTAAAATAGCTGAATGCCCTTTTAAGGGCAGTGTAAAAGAGCTGAATGCCCTTTTAAGGGCAATGCCCATACATATGCACATTTCGGGGCAATGGGTAGTTTAGGATTTTTTAAAATTACATTTTTTTTTATTTTGGGTAAAAGCTGTTTAACTTAGGGCAGTGTCCTACAAAAGGCCCTTTTAATGGATATTAGTAGTTTATTGTAGGTTAGGGGGTGTTTTTATTTTGGGGGACTTTTATTATTTTTATAGGGCTATTAGATTAGGTGTAATTGTTTTTATTTTTGATAATTTAATTTATAATTTTTTGTAAGCTTAGAGTTTTTAATTGTTTTCGTAGTGTTAGGTTTTTTTAAATTTGTAATTTAGGTTTTTAATTGGTAGTATTTTTTTATTTTATTAGAATAGTTATGATAGGTCAAGTTATAGTTTAATGTTAGGGTTTATTTTTATTTCACAGGTAAGTTTTTATTTATTTAAATATAGTTATATTGTAATTTTAATTTTGCGATTTGGGGGGGGCGGCGTTCTAGAAGTTAATAGGTTTAGTTCAGTAGTTACGATGTGGGGGGCTGGAGGTTTAGGGGTTAATACTTTATTATTGTGCTGGCGATGTGGGGTGTGGTGGTTTAGGGGTTAATAGGTTTATTAAGGTGTTGGCGATGTCGGGGAGTGGCGGATTAGGGGTTAATAACTTTTATTAGTGTCGACAATGTCGCGGAGCAGCAGTTTAGGGGTTAATATATTTAATTAGTGTTGGCGATGTGGGTGGGCGGCAGATTAGGGGTTAATAACTTTATTTAATAGTCGCGATGTGAGTGGGTGGCAGATTAGGGGTTAATAAATTTAATATAGTGTTTGCGATGCAGGAGGGTGGCGGTTTAGGGTCTAATAGGTAGTTTTTGGGTGTTAGTGTACAACAGTTTAGTTATGAGTTTTTTTTAAAAAAAATTATTTGCAAAATCCATAACCACTGGTCTCAGATGGCGGTATGGATCGTGTCGGTATAGGCCAGTCGAACCTTGTTACTCCAGTGTTTCAGAACTACATTTCCCATGATGCTTAGGCACTCTGAGGTCCAGTTAAGCATAATGAGAAATGTAGTTCTGAAACATTTGGAGTGCCAAGGTTCGCCATCACTGGTATAGGCTGTAACACAAGCATTTTAGCCTGAACGCACAACCTGTAATACCGGTGCTATGAAAATTTCACACAAAAACGTAATTTTTTGAGTGCGGAATGGACGTTGCGCTACATGCTAAAATGCTTGCGGTATAGCTATACTGACACGACTCATAATATGCGTTCCTGACCATTCCAGCGTAATGGCCAATGTTTTAGCGTTAAAAGCCATAACGCACCGTCACGCAAAACTCGTAATCTAGCCGAATGTAAATAAACCCCTAATCCACCAATCCCCATATCACAAGGTATCTAATAAATGTGTAAACCCCTAGTCCGCCATCCCCCACAACGCAAACTACCTAATAAATGTATTAACCCATAATCTGCCATCCCCCCACATCACAAAGTACCTAATTACTTTATTAACCCCTAACCAGCCAACTCCCCACATTGCAAACTACTTATTAAATGTATTAACCCCTAATCCACCATCCCCCCACATCACAAAGTACCTAATTACTTTATTAACCCTAACCAGCCAACCCCCCACAACGCAAACTACCTATTAAAACTATTAACGCCTAATCCGCCACCCCCACAACGCAATCTACCTAATTACCCTATTAACCCCTAAACCACCACCCCACAACTCAATCTACCTAATTAACCTCTAAACTGCCATCCCGCCACAATGCAAAGTATTAATCTAATCACTAAGCCCCCAAACCTAACACCCCTAAATTAACCCCCAATCACATAAAATAAAAAAGACTATTTTACTAATAAATTAAATTAAAATACAAAAAATTTTTCCTAATTTAACATTAAAAATAAAAATTCTAACATTGCATTACCAAAAAAACCCTAAGATTAAATTAAAGAAAAAAATCTAATATGACAAAAAAAACATTTATCTAAAATAAAAAAATTAAACCTAATCTAATACCTCTATAAAAATAAAAAAGCCACCCCAAAATATAAAAAAAAACCTAATCTAAGACTAAACTACCAATAGCCCTTAAAAGGGCCTTTTGTAGGGCATTGCCCTGAAGCAATCAGCTCTTATACCATAAAACAAATTCACTCTTTTACCAAAAAACAAATTCACCTCAAACAGTAAAACCAAATAAAAAAGACCTAACTCTAAAAAAACCTAAGCTACCCATTAAGGGGCATTTGTATGGGCATTTCAATTAAAAGGGCAATCAGCTCTTTTGCAGCCCATTAAAAAAAAAAAAAAAAAAAACCTAATCTAAAAGAAAAACCACCCCAAAGAAAAAACAACTAACACTAACCCACAAAAAATGTACTCACCGTTCCTGAAGTCCGGACATTCATCTTCTTCCAGGCGCTGAAAAGTCTTCATCCAAGTGGCTCCATCTTCATCCATCGCGGGACCATCTTCTTTCTTTCCTTTTAAGGGAAATGCCCATACAAATGCCCCTTTAGGGGCAATGGGTAGATTAGATTTTTTTTAGAGTTGGGGGTTAGGTAGGGGTTTTTACTGTTAGGGGTTAATTTGTAGGGGGTTTTTTAGGTAAAAATTTTTAGGATTTTTTATTTTAATTTTAAGTTAGGATTTTTTTATTTTGGTAATTTTTAACTAACTTATTAGTAAGATAGCGTTTTTTTTATTTTATGTAATTGAGATTAATTTAGGAGGTGTTAGGTTAGGGGGCTTAGTGATTAGATTAATACATTGCGCTGTGGGGGGATGGCGGATTAGGGGTTAATACTTTTAATAGGTATATTGGGTTGTGGGGGGTGGCGGATTAGAGGTTAATAGTTTTAATAGGTATATTGCGTTGTAGGGGGGTAGGCGGATTAGGGGTTATTAACTTTATTAGGTACTTTGCAATGTGGCGGTTGGTGGATTAGGGGTTAATACATTTTATTTAGTTATTGCGGTGGGGGGATGGCGGTTGACAGGTAGATATTGCATTGCGTTAGGTGTTTGTTAATACTTCTAGGCAGTTACGGTACTTACATATTTAGCGCAAGGATTGCTGCCTGCGTCTGCCTATGTGTGGCGAGGTGAAAATGGAGTAAAATTTCTCCATTTTCCCTGCGTAAGTCCTTGAGGTGAATATGCAATACTGACTTACGACACCGGTTCTATATTAGTTTAAGGGAGTAAAAACAGTGGGCAACGGGTGAAATATACGTGCCGCATTGTATGCAGTGCCGTATATGTGATAGCAATATCCAACTAAAAATAGCCGACGTCGGCTTTTGCCGGCCATTCTGCATATGTAATCTAGCCTAAACTGACCAGCGCCCATACATATTCTCATTTTAGAACACATATACAGACCAGCACACATATATATTCTCAGCTTAGAACACAGATACAGACCAGCACACATATATATTATCATCTTAGAACACAGATACAGACCAGCACACATATATATTATCAGTTTAGAACACAGATGCAGACCAGAGCGCATATAGATTCTCAGCTTAGAACACATATACAAATCAACACACATATATATTCTCAGTTTAGAACACATATACAGACCAGCACACATATATATTATCATCTTAGAACACAGATACAGATCAGCACACATATATATTATCAGCTTAGAACACAGATACAGACCAGAGCGGATGTAGATTCTCAGCTTAGAACACATATACAAACCAGCACACATATATATTCTCAGTTTAGAACACATGTACAGATCAGCATACAGATTCTCAGCTTAGAACACATATACAGACCAGCGAGCATATAGATTCTCAGCTTCGAACACATATACAGACCAGCACACATACAGATTCTCAGCTTAGAACACATATACAAACCAGCATGCATACAGATTTTCAGCTTACAACACATATACAGACCAGCGTGCCTATAGATTCTCTGTTTAGAACACATATACAGACCAGAGCGGATATAGATTCTCAGCTTAGATCACATATACAAATCAGCACACTTATATATTCTCAGTTTAGAACACAGATACAGACCAGCACACATATATATTATCAGCTTAGAACACAGATACAGACCAGAGCGGATATAGATTCTCAGCTTAGATCACATATACAAATCAGCACACATATATATTCTCAGTTTAGAACACAGATACTGAACAGCACACATATATATTATCAGCTTAGAACACAGATACAGACCAGAGTGGATATAGATTCTCAGCTTAGATCACATATACAAATCAGCACACTTATATATTCTCAGTTTAGAACACAGATACAGATCAGCATACATATATATTATCAGCTTAGAACACAGATACAGACCAGCACACATATATATTATCAGCTTAGAACACAGATACAGACCAGCACACATATATATTATCAGTTTAGAACACAGATACAGACCAGCACAGATACAGATTCTCAGTTTAGAACACAGATACAGACCAGCACACATATATATTATCAACTTAGAACACAGATACAGACCAGCACGCATACAGATTCTCAGCTTAGATCACATATACAAATCAGCACACTTATATATGCTCAGTTTAGAACACAGATACAGACCAGCACACATATATATTATCAGCTTAGAACACAAATACAGACCAGAGCGGATATAGATTCTTAGCTTAGATCACATATACAAATCAGCACACATATATATTCTCAGTTTAGAACACAGATACAGACCTGCACACATATATATTATCAGCTTAGATCACAGATACAGACCAGAGCGGATATAGATTCTCAGCTTAGATCACATATACAAATCAGCACACATATATATTCTCAGTTTAGAACACAGATACAGATCAGCATACATATATATTATCAGCTTAGAACACAGATACAGACCAGCACACATATATATTATCAGCTTAGAACACAGATACAGACCAGCACACATATATATTATCAGTTTAGAACACAGATACAGACCAGCACACATACAGATTCTCAGCTTACAACACATATACAGACCAGCGTGCCTATAGATTCTCTGTTTAGAACACATATACAGACCAGAGCGGATATAGATTCTCAGCTTAGATCACATATACAAATCAGCACACTTATATATTCTCAGTTTAGAACACAGATACAGACCAGCACACATATATATTATCAGCCTAGAACACAGATACAGACCAGAGCGGATATAGATTCTCAGCTTAGATCACATATACAAATCAGCACACATATATATTCTCAGTTTAGAACACAGATACAGACCAGCACACATATATATTATCAGCTTAGAACACAGATACAGACCAGAGCGGATATAGATTCTCAGCTTAGATCACATTTACAAATCAGCACACATATATTCTCAGTTTAGAACACAGATACAGATCAGCATACATATATATTATCAGCTTAGAACACAGATACAGACCAGCACACATATATATTATCAGCTTAGAACACAGATACAGATCAGCATACATATATATTATCAGCTTAGAACACAGATACAGACCAGCACACATATATATTATCAGGTTAGAACACAGATACAGACCAGCACACATATATATTATCAGTTTAGAACACAGATACAGACCAGAGCGGATATAGATTCTCAGCTTAGAACACAGATACAGACCAGCACACATATATATTATCAGTTTAGAACACAGATACAGACCAGCACACATACAGATTCTCAGTTTAGAACACAGATACAGACCAGCACACATATATATTATCAACTTAGAACACAGATACAGACCAGCACGCATACAGATTCTCAGCTTAGATCACATATACAAATCAGCACACTTATATATTCTCAGTTTAGAACACAGATACAGACCAGCACACATATATATTATCAGCTTAGAACACAGATACAGACCAGAGCGGATATAGATTCTCAGCTTAGATCACATATACAAATCAGCACACATATATATTCTCAGTTTAGAACACAGATACAGACCAGCATACATATATACAGGGAGTGTAGAATTATTAGGCAAGTTGTATTTTTGAGGATTAATTTTATTATTGAACAACAACCATATTCTCAATGAACCCAAAAAACTCATTAATATCAAAGCTGAATAGTTTTGGAAGTAGTTTTTAGTTTGTTTTTAGTTATAGCTATTTTAGGGGGATATCTATGTGTGCAGGTGACTATTACTGTGCATAATTATTAGGCAACTTAACAAAAAACAAATATATACCCATTTCAATTATTTATTTTTACCAGTGAAACCAATATAACATCTCAACATTCACAAATATACATTTCTGACATTCAAAAACAAAACAAAAACAAATCAGTGACCAATATAGCCACCTTTCTTTGCAAGGACACTCAAAAGCCTGCCATCCATGGGTTCTGTCAGTGTTTTGATCTGTTCACCATCAACATTGCGTGCAGCAGCAACCACAGCCTCCCAGACACTGTTCAGAGAGGTGTACTGTTTTCCCTCCTTGTAAATCTCACATTTGATGATGGACCACAGTTTCTCAATGGGGTTCAGATCAGGTGAACAAGGAGGCCATGTCATTAGATTTTCTTCTTTTATACCCTTTCTTGCCAGCCACGCTGTGGAGTACTTGGACGCGTGTGATGGAGCATTGTCCTGCATGAAAATCATGTTTTTCTTGAAGGATGCAGACTTCTTCCTGTACCACTGCTTGAAGAAGGTGTCTTCCAGAAACTGGCAGTAGGACTGGGAGTTGAGCTTGACTCCATCCTCAACCCGAAAAGGCCCCACAAGCTCATCTTTGATGATACCAGCCCAAACCAGTACTCCACCTCCACCTTGCTGGCGTCTGAGTCGGACTGGAGCTCTCTGCCCTTTACCAATCCAGCCACGGGCCCATCCATCTGGCCCATCAAGACTCACTCTCATTTCATCAGTCCATAAAACCTTAGAAAAATCAGTCTTGAGATATTTCTTGACCCAGTCTTGACGTTTCAGCTTGTGTGTCTTGTTCAGTGGTGGTCGTCTTTCAGCCTTTCTTACCTTGGCCATGTCTCTGAGTATTGCACACCTTGTGCTTTTGGGCACTCCAGTGATGTTGCAGCTCTGAAATATGGCCAAACTGGTGGCAAGTGGCATCTTGGCAGCTGCACGCTTGACTTTTCTCAGTTCATGGGCAGTTATTTTGTGCCTTGGTTTTTCCACACGCTTCTTGCGACCCTGTTGACTATTTTGAATGAAACGCTTGATTGTTCGATGATCACGCTTCAGAAGCTTTGCAATTTTAAGAGTGCTGCATCCCTCTGCAAGATTTCTCACTATTTTTGACTTTTCTGAGCCTGTCAAGTCCTTCTTTTGACCCATTTTGCCAAAGGAAAGGAAGTTGCCTAATAATTATGCACACCTGATATAGGGTGTTGATGTCATTAGACCACACCCCTTCTCATTACAGAGATGCACATCACCTAATATGCTTAATTGGTAGTAGGCTTTCAAGCCTATACAGCTTGGAGTAAGACAACATGCATAAAGAGGATGATGTGGTCAAAATACTCATTTGCCTAATAATTCTGCACTCCCTGTATTATCAGCTTAGAACACAGATACAGACCAGCACACATATATATTATCAGCTTAGAACACAGATACAGACCAGCATACATATATATTATCAGCTTAGAACACAGATACAGACCAGAGCGGATATAGATTCTCAGATTAGATCACATATACAAATCAGCACACATATATATTCTCAGTTTAGAACACAGATACAGACCAGCACACATATATATTATCAGCTTAGAACACAGATACAGACCAGAGCGGATATAGATTCTCAGCTTAGATCACATATACAAATCAGCACACATATATATTCTCAGTTTAGAACACAGATACAGACCAGCATACATATATATTATCAGCTTAGAACACAGATACAGACCAGAGCGGATATAGATTCTCAGATTAGATCACATATACAAATCAGCACACATATATATTCTCAGTTTAGAACACAGATACAGACCAGCACACATATATATTATCAGTTTAGAACACAGATACAGACTAGCGAGCATATAGATTCTCAGCTTCGAACACATATACAGACCAGCACACATACAGATTCTCAGCTTACAACACATATACAGACCAGCGTGCCTATAGATTCTCTGTTTAGAACACATATACAGACCAGCACACATACAGATTCTCAGCTTACAACACATATACAGACCAGCGTGCCTATAGATTCTCTGTTTAGAACACATATACAGACCAGCACACATACAGATTTTCAGCTTACAACACATATACAGACCAGCGTGCCTATAGATTCTCTGTTTAAAACACATATACAGACCAGCGTGCCTATAGATTCTCTGTTTAGAACACATATACAGACCAGCGTGCCTATAGATTCTCTGTTTAGAACACATATACAGACCAGCGTGCCTATAGATTCTCTGTTTAGAACACATATACAGACCAGCGTGCCTATAGATTCTCTGTTTAGAACACATATACAGACCAGCGTGCCTATAGATTCTCTGTTTAGAACACATATACAGACCAGCGTGCCTATAGATTCTCTGTTTAGAACACATATACAGACCAGCGTGCCTATAGATTCTCTGTTTAGAACACATATACAGACCAGCGTGCCTATAGATTCTCTGTTTAGAACACATATACAGACCAGCGTGCCTATAGATTCTCTGTTTAGAACACATATACAGACCAGCGTGCCTATAGATTCTCTGTTTAGAATACATATACAGACCAGCACACATACAGACAAGTATACTTATTTTTCTTTGTATCATTTGTTAAAACTAAACTTATTACCATACAGACATACAAAAGTAGGCTCAGGAGCATTGAGCATTACATGAATAACATTGTTACAAACCTTACTACAAACACGCTGTCATTTAGAGCTCAGCACATGTACATTCTCCTTTGCGTACCTCAGTATGCTCTCTGGGAACATTTCAACAAGACGGCAACAAATTTGTGGGTAGTTTTTACATACCGTCATTTTTTCATGAAGCTCAAGAATATGTTCCCACATGAAATATGAATAAAGTATGGTACTGTAAGAATATTAATTTACCATGTTTCTTTCACTTTATATAAAGGCATACAGCAGCATGCAATCTCTTGCCTCATTATAGTCACAGAATTTCAAAGAGTTTTAGTGTCCATATTATGTGTAGCTTGGAAATATTATATCATCAAAAACTTTGTTTGATTGCTTTTACTTGTTTTTTATGACACACACCAACCAAGCCGCTGCAGACGCGGTAATTCCGGCGTGAACGGAGAACA
The DNA here is from genome assembly GCF_027579735.1 of Bombina bombina. Lineage (NCBI taxonomy): Eukaryota > Metazoa > Chordata > Amphibia > Anura > Bombinatoridae > Bombina > Bombina bombina. The sequence goes on from NC_069499.1 coordinate 356,226,958, forward strand.
GGGGCGGATTAATCCAAGCAGCCAACAGGTCACAGGGGTGCTTGCTGTATAGAAATGGCCGGTGTGCCGAAAAATAGTCCACAACAATGTAATACAGCAGCACTAGGAGCAAAAAGAGTCACAGAGCAAAAAAGGGTAAAAATGAAATTACCTTTATTTAAACATGGTTAAAAATGTACACAGCACCAAACTCCCTGACTAGTTTCGTGCTCAGTTAATCATAGGGTGAGTTTGTCAGGTGTCAGCTCCCCCTATTTAAAGGGACAGATGCACCTGTAGGTGATAAAATAAAACAAAATACAAATATATATAAAAATACAAAGGTATATGTATACATCACAAGCAAAATTGTTCCAAATTATATGCACTATGCTAATGAGGAGAAAATGAATAACTTATCAATGCATTGAGTATGTTTTGTTTGCAAACAAACTTCTAGCGTCAGCCAATATGATTTTTTCACCTTTAATTCCGATTTCACCTTTAGCGTCAGATGGATGAAGATAGAAGATGCCGTCTGGATGAAGACTTCTGTCGGCTTGGATGAAGACTTCTGCCACTTCGTTGAGGACTTCTGCCGGCTTCGTTGAGGATGGATGTCGGATCTTCAAAAACTGTAAGTGGATCTTCGGGGGTTAGTGTTAGGGTTTTTTGGGGGTTTATTGGGTGGGTTTTATTTTTAGATTAGGGTTTGGGCACTGAAAAATTCCCTTTTAAGGGCAATGCCCATCCAAATGCCCTTTTCAGGGCAATGGGGAGCTTAGATTTTGTAGATAGGTTTTTATTTGGGGGGGGGGGGGGTTGGTTGTGTGGGTGGTGGGTTTTACTGTTGGAGGGTTGTTTGTATTTTTTTTACAGGTAAAAGAGCTGATTTCTTTGGGGCAATGCCCCGCAAAAGGCACTTTTAAGGGTTATTCGTAGTTTAGTTTAGGCTAGGGTTTCTTTTATTTTGGGGGGCTTTTTTTATTTTGATAGGGCTATTAGATTAGGTGTAATTAGTTTAAATATCTGATAATTTTTTTAATTTTTTTGTGTAATTTAGTGCTTGTTTTTTTTGTAATTTAGTTAATTGTATTTAATTTAGGTAATTGATTTAATTGTAGTGTAAGGTTAGGTGTTAGTGTAAGACAGGTTAGGTTTTATTATACAGGTAAATTTGTATTTATTTTAACTAGGTAGCTAGTAATTTTTTTAATAACTATTTACTAACTAGTCTATCTAGTTAAAATAAATACAAACTTGCCTGTGAAATAAATATAAAACCTAAGCTAGATACAATGTAACTATTAGTTATATTGTAGCTAGTTTAGGGTTTATTTTATAGGTAAGTATTTAGTTTTAAATAGGAATTATTTAGTTATTAATAGTAGGTTTTATTTAGATTTATTTTAATTACATTAAAGTTAGGGGGTGTTAGATTTAGGGTTAGGTTTAGGGGTTAATAAATTTAGTATAGTGGGGGCGACGTTGGGGGCGGGAGATTAGGGTTAATAAAATTATGTAGGTGTCGGCGATGTTGGGGGCAGCAGATTAGGGGTTAATAAGTGTAAAATTAGGGGCGTTTAGACTCGGGGTTCATGTTAGGGTGTTAGGTGTAAGCATACATTTTGTTTCCTCATAGGAATCAATGGGGCTGCGTTACGGAGCTTTATGCTGCTTTTTTGCAGGTGTTAGACTTTTTTTCAGCCGGCTCTCCCCATTGATGTCAATGGGGAAATCGTGTACGAGCACGTAAAAACAGCTCACCGCAGCTTTCAGCAGCGTTGGTATTGGAGTGCGGTATGGAGCTCAATTTTGCTTTACGCTCACTTCTTGTCTGTTAACACCGGGTTTTTGTAAACCTGTAATACCAGCGCTGTAGGGAAGTGAGCGGTGACAATAAGCAAGTTATTAACGTACCCCTCATAACGCAAAGCTCGTAATCTAGCTGATGGTTCTGTATTGTTACAAAAAAACTAGATTTCATAAAATGTATGTTTTCAGTATGCACAGTGTCTCCTAAAATCAGGTCATGTTTATCAAAAATACAATTACCCAAAATGATATTTTCAATATCTTTGGTATAATAATTTTCAATATTCGCAATAAAACTTTACAACTTTTTTTCTATGAAATAATATGGTTTTAAAACAAAGAAAATATATTGTTAATGTGAAGACATTTCAAATTACGATTCAAATATAATTGAGAGGAGGGTGTATATTAGAGTAGATTTCTTTGGTGAAGTCACCGTCACAATTTTAAACAACTTTCCATTTTACTTCTATTATCTTATTTGTTTCATTTTCTTGGTAACACGCTACTGGGAGCTAATTAATTAATTGGCCGGCACTTAGGCCCTGGTGCTACTGCACCGACTGCACCAATAGTAATTCTGCCACTGGTTATAGCAGTTCTTCAACAAGTAGCTGTGCACAAGCTTACATCCTGCCAGGCACAGCTTTGCACACATGCTGTGACATCGCCGCACGCCAGGAACATGCACAAAGTTGAAGTACGCAGGAAAACACACTGTACACAAAAAGAGCAAGCAAGTAATGAACGTATCATGCAAACAATACACGGCCTGGTACAGAAATTCATTTTCAAAATAAAAATATAAATATGATTTATTGCAAAATATTATCTGGATGTAAATAAGCGCTGCGGAATCATAATAATAATGTGTTTATTGTGTTGCATCTATTTACTGATGCAAAACTTAAGTGTATACTGTACCTTTACCATTATTTACCAGTACATTTTGCCACACAGAGTAAAACATCTTTGTCACACGCACCATCTATCACTGACAATTTATTTAAAGAGGATAAAGGCAAATCATATTCAATAATTGGGTCATGGCACTGCCAAATGCAGAATTTTGTAGATAAGATTTGTTTGGTATATCAGTGTTAATATAGCCACATTCATTTTATGATTGATTTAAATAATATCCTGAGAGAAGAGATAAAAAGAATGTGTCTTGTGAAGAGACAGAACAGTTAGACTGACACCAGGATATGAGCAGTATGCACAGATGATCACATTTCTCAGTCTAATTGGATTCTCTCGGTTAGACGTGACAGTGGCGAGCCCACATCCCTAGTGCAGACATAATCACTTTATAGAGTGTTCTCCAGCTCCCAGGCTGCACATCACAAGATACGTGATCACTAATACATATGTTGCTACCAAAATAAATATTCCTTGATGGAAAAGCAAAGATATATTCAGTACTTTCACAGATTGTAGTGTGAATGGTTCTTATGTTCTAATGCTCCACATTGGGAGTTTTGTCATTATGATTCAGAGATGACAATTTTTAAGTTGTAAAGTATTTTAAAGAAACATTAAAGGGACATTAAACACTAAATAAATGCTAGATAGAATGATGCATTCAAAGAAAAGATTAGTCCATGACTAACATGTAGATTTATTTTTTAAAGTTTTATTAGTTGTTAAAAAAGTGACAAAATAAGTGTAAAGTTTTAGTGTCTATAAAACAATGGGAGCTGCCATGTTGTAACTTGTGTTACCTTCTCTGATGTGGCCAATTAGGGACCGTTATAAATAGGTCACTAGAGTGTGCAGCCAATGGTTGTGCTGGATTTAACAGTGTTCTGCACTTCCATTTCTAACAGGAACTGAAAAGCTCACAATTTCAGAATGGAATTACAGGCAAATAGGACAAAATAAATAATGAAAGTATATTGCAGAGTTGTTTTATATATACAATTTATAATTTTATATTACCATCTCAAAGTGTTTAATGTCCCTTTAAACACTAAATACATTTTATAAGCATAGTATAGGTCATTCTCCGCCTCCCTCTTTCACTACATTCTAGTGCTGACTTGTTTGCGCACGTGCAGTAACTCTTCTTCATATAACAGCAGTGTAGCCTAGGTTCCATAATGGCAGCACCCATGATTAGAGGGAGGTGCATGAAATCTATTTAGAGTTTAGTGTCCCTTTAAAGGCACATTAAACAACATGGCATTGTTACTTTAATAACTGCTCCTAACTGGCCTCAGGGAGTCAGAGGAGATAACAGACGTTTAAACCTATAAAAACCCAGGTTACAACATGACCCCTCATCTCATGTATAAAGACCATAACAAGTAACCTTTCTCTTTATACAGATTCATTCCTTAGAAAAATGGTTATTAATCTGGAGATTCGGGACACTCTGAACTTGAGCAACTGGAAAATAGATTTATGGATTAGTTGTGATGTTCAGTGCCTGGTTGTATATTTGTTGGAGAGTTGCAGACCATGAGCTACACCTTTATAGGACCATCCTCTTGGAACCTATTGGAACCGGTGCCACTGAGTTGATTTTGTATTATTTGTTTACAACATGACTTTGCCTTTCCATTTATAAGGACTAACACTTAAACGTTATTTCTTCAATATTTAAACAACTAGTATCAGTTTAAAAAGAGATCTGCATCGTATTCCTAAACTATGCTTTGCTTTGAATACCTCATTATACCTAGCATTTATTTAGATCTAGGTTACAAGTGGAGCACAATTAATAGCACAGGGTGCTTATCTGTCTTGTGCTAAGAATAACACCTAATCTGCTATTATACAAATAGATGGTTAAACATTTTAACCAGAGCATCTTAACACAGATGAAGCTTTTTTAGTGCACCTTATTCTTTATATGGATAGTGCAGGGAGAACTTTAAGAGAGCTCATTGCTTTTGTATTACAAGGGGTGCTGCACTCAAGCAAATAATACAGCTGTAAAATGTAGTGCTTTTTTGAAACCTGAATGAAATCATTATTATTATAGTATGATAAGGAACCACAACAATAGTGTTTCTCAACTACAGTTTTTAGGACCCTTAACTGGCCAGAGTTTAATTATATCTTAACTAGAGCACAGGTGAAATAATCATCTGAAGGATTAGAGCAGGTTAGTAACCATGGTTACTGATCAGCTGATTATTTTAACTGTGCTCTAGTTAAAGGGACAGTTTACTCAAAAAATGTCTCCCCTTTAATTTGTTCCCAATGATCCACTTTACCTGCTGGAGTGTATTAAATTGTTTACAAGTAGCTCCTTTACCCTTATATTGGCATTTGAAATTGTTGATTTAGCATGTGGTATCCCCACCTATTCTGAAAGTTTGTGGCCGCGCGTACCAGCTATAGATAAGCTTTGTAAACACAGCCAGCAGAAGAAATTACATTCACAGTGGGATATAGCAGAGATAAGGTAATAAAATGTTGATTTTCCATTGTTCTCTCAAAGTACTGGTGATTGTTTTATGGACAGATATAAGATAAAGAAGCAGGTATATGTGCACAATGTGATACAGTAATGAGATCTGATTATACCTACAAGCTCAACCCATTTTATTAGGTTGTGGTTTCAAAACACAAAATCAGAGCTTTAATATACACAAATAAACTTTAAAAAGCTAATTTTCATACATTTCTTACTCTGCAGTTGGTAAAAAAAGTAATCGTAAACACATTAAGGGAAAAACTATTTTACAGTATACTGTGCCTTTAAGATATAATGAATATCTGTCCTGTTAAGGGTCCTGAGGATTGGAGATGAGAAACACTGACATAAAGAACTCCTTAGTGCTTGTGCAATATCCAGTGTCAGTTTTACTATGCACCCCTTATAGAAGTCTGTTATGTGAAAGATTTAGGTCACCTGTGCTATTTCACTTGCAGAAGTTAGCGCCCCTAGACTATCACTCAAGTAATGAAAGATAACTTTGTACTTGAAATATGAGAGTAAAAATAGAAGTCTTATTGATATCAAGCGATGTTGATGTACAATAGCATTAATATTTTTGCGCTCCACTTCTAACCTAGGCCTTAGGGGTCAATTTATTAAGGTACGGACGGACATGATATGCTGTATCGTATCATGTCCGCCGCACATCGAAAATATGCTGTCGGCATTTTGCATTGCACCAGCAGTTTTTGTGAACTGCTGGTGCAATGCCGCCCCCTGCAGATTTGCGGCCAATCGGCCGCTAGCAGGGGGTGTCAATCAACCCGATCGATTGGGCTGATTGCTGTCCGCCACCTCAGAGGTAGATCTAAAGCGGAGTGGGTCATAAATCGACCCCTTAGTGTTTAATGTCCCTATGAAATGCAGAATCATGTAGTTTTATGTGTAAAATGCTGACGTATAAATGTACAGCACTGTGACCACCATAGCTTTGTACATATTTATGGGGATATGTCTATCTGAAGAGCAAATATAAAATAATTATGTTCCTGATAAATCATATACAAATTCTGGATACATTTACAGTGATGCAAATCTGAATTAATAAGGAGGTAATTTGCTGAAAAACAAACACACTTTTACTTAAATATAGTGGTAAAAACCAGTGGTATATTTCAATTTTGTGTTGCACTAAGGACTGAGAAATAACCTCCCCCAAACCTAATTTCCGACAACAACGTTGGTTCATATTTGCCTTATATATTTCTCACAACCAGAGATGCATGGGGTGGTCATGCACCCCAACTGGACAACCAGGGTTTACTGATTAATAATATAATTAATAAATAAAACATTTGAAGAGCCTAGTAGTGGCATCATGCCATAACACTACCCCACAAAAATGTACTGCCTCCCCCTAAATCTTGCTGCCCTAGGCACAGGCCAAATTTGGCTTGGGCCAAAAATGGAAAATAACCGGTATGGAAAGAAAACATTTGGAGAAGCCTATAGTACACACACAAACTTAAGATTAAATACTGATTGGCTTGTCACCTTTCTTGGGAAAAACATGACAGCCTTGCTAATTAGCAAAAACAATTATACTACATAACTTATGAACTAAGTTTGATCATTTATTTTAAATATGGCAGCATTAAGGACTAAAGGATATTGTACACTGACATGTGCATATATTACACAAAAATAACCAAATGCTGTAAATGAGTAAAGGTTCTTATAAGCCCCTTTATGATGTATTGTTAGTTTGAGTTATTGTGAGGGATAGATGGATGTCTGGGGTAAATGTGTGTGAGGTCGGAGGTTTTCCAGAGGGATTGCTAATAGTTTCCTGCTAATAGGACAAGATGCATTAGTCAGATGGAGAGAGGTAGCATCCCAAAGTACAAAAGGGGAAGAGGGGGGTCAATATGCAGCAGCGGCAGGTGCAGCTGGGACAAACAGAGAAGCTTTCAGTGCTTCTCTAATTTCATTATGGGATTTATTAACCTCTAAATCCCCAGAGAACCAGACCAGCTTTAGCAACAATGATGGTTACTGATTTATTATGTAGTTGTTGCTTACACTATGAATTTAAATCCATTATATACCAACAAGCAGATACGAGCCATGTAACTTCCAATGGCTGTGCAATAATTCAGTGCACCCCTCTGTCACAAAATGGTCAAACCTTTTATTTTACACAACCACAGTGACTCACTACAGGGTCCCACTTCAAAGGCCAGTGTTTGACCTGTGAGACATTGCAGCTTCTTTTCTGTGCTCTTGTTAATCACAAGGCAGCACTGTTTACCTTGAAGACAATCAAAAAAGACAAAAGCATGTGTTTAGCCACCAAAATGCACGGCCCTACTGCATCTACAAATCTGTGTCAAATTACAGTCATTGGAACTGGTTATTATAGTCCTGTTTGGAACTGAAAGAGTTAATAAATTGCCCCCTTCTTCTGGCTACTTGATTCCAAAAAGTGGTGGTGATAACCGCAGAGGCAGATAGATAAGCAGGTCCAGTGCAACAGGCACATCTGTTCTCAAAAGATTCCGTCCCCTACCTTCTCTCCCTGTGTGAGGTTACAGCCTGGGGAACAAGCCAGAGATCAGAGGAAAGGATGTGAGATAGCAAGGCCAGATTACACTAATCTCATTTTTCATTCTCACATGTATATGATGTTGTGAGCTGAGCAGCAGACTTCTCAACACCCCATCCTCCCTTCCCATCCCCCTGTCTTTGTTCCCTGTAGTTATGACATAATTTGCATCCAGTTCTTTTTTTGTAATTCAATAGGTCTGATTCAGGTAACAGAATATCTTAATTTGTGTGATCTAACATATACAGATCTTTAGTAGAGGTGCCCAGGCATTTACAGCACATTCACACATATATATAGTACATTTCTTGCACTAAGCGTATGCATATATCTTTCATTTTTATTGGTAATAGTATATATGCAATTCATTTGAAAAACGGTATTTCAAAGAAAATGCACATTTAAGTTCACTAAATGTACCTTAGAAATGGGGATGTAATCAACCTCTGAAAATGACAGCTCTGTATATAATCTGCTAGTAATTAATATATGTCCAAGTAGTATACTGAAGAATACTTTCTGATTCACTAGAGAATGTAATTTTTGCACTCTTCCTCCTGTATTAGATTTGTTTCGTTTGTTATGTTTTGTATTTTATCACAAATCATTGTCATTGTATACCCTTATCTTTGTACCCAGCGCTACGGAATTTTTCGGCGCTATACAAATAAATGATAATAATAATAATAATTAGTATCTCATGATTGGCGGCTACTCACATAAGTGGCCATTTGCTGCTCAGAAGCTACAGTATGTTAGGTAAACAAGGGGGGACACTTGCAAAAATAGAGTGGAACATGCAAATTTTGCATACGAACTGGCCTTTAAATGTCAGTGGGAATCAAAGATTTGCAGAGAGGGTCAGCAGATGATGAACAAGAAGTGATGTAAATGATACCGGAAACAGCTGAGGATGGATTAAAGAGAGTAGTGATGGGTAAGACTGATGCCAGATAGAAGAATCTTCTAATAGTGAGTTGTGGACATAATAATATATTGGATGTCAATGTGTCATAAAGTACATTAACTAGACTGTGTGAGTTGATGGTTATAAGGTTTGAATAACCGTTACAGAGATAACAGGTGTAGTAAGAAGGAAGTGCAATACACCATTTTTGGATATGACTAGGAAGGTCCTTGTCACCTCCAATAGACCTCAGATGTGACAATGAAGACCCTGGTTCCACTTTGTGAAACTGAGAAGCTTATAATGTAGAGAGAGAAAGCTGTGTACCGTTGCTGGCTGGGTGACCACTAGTTTCTGCTCGGGATCAGCAGTGCTCTGGATTTTGCAGCCAGTCTCTACATATGTCCAAATGTTTCTTTAATACCATATAAATCTAAAGCTTTCCTAATCAGTGTATGCAAGCACAAATAACTAAATGTAACTGACACTCTGGGAGAAGGCTGACTTACAGTCACAGGGAAGTAGCCCCTCTTTTCTCTGTTGAAATGGAGACCCAAGCCCAGCGAAATCTAGTTATGCCCCTGGTGGCATGTAATAGTGTTTTCTTACCCTGCAAAAGGGATCAAAAGTTAAATGTACAGGAGTGCATTTTAATTTTAAATAGAAGCATTTTTGCAATATATATTTTTATTAGTAGAAATGCTTCCAGTAAAAGTTATTGCTGTTTTCCAGCAGCATATGCACATATAAAATAAGAAATGTGAGAAGGCGCCTCATCATCGGGTAGAAAGTCTATTCAAGACATTTATAAAAAGGAATAAATGAAATAAACTCACAAGTGTGCATGAACAAAATAATGGCAGACCGGAACCTCTGAGTCACCCGGCAGACTCGCCTACCGCTACAGGGAACTTCACTGCCATCAGGAGCACCGTTGGTGGTAATCACAGTGCACAGCAAAATCAGCTACTCCACCAATGGAGATAGTGACAGATGTAGCAAAGTGTCCACAAATGAAGTGGAAACAAGTAGCTAAAAACATTACAAATTTATTAAAACATGTTACAATGTCAAGTGACACTTTTCTCAGTGATATGCGCACCGTTTCCTCAGGGTTTTGATATACAACATAAGGTGTTACCTTTTAGGTACAACAAACCAATCAAATCTTGGGCCTAGCCCGACCCTTATACAGAACCTGCATTATATACTCATCGTCTTCTAATAAATGTAAAGTACATTGCATCAAATGTAGTGGGATAAATATATTCAGATGCTAGCTTCATATAAAATAAATAAATGGCCATGTAGACATTTAAAAATAACTTGCGGCCACACACAAATATGCGATATAACTTACTTTTTAATGTAGCGTTGAAATTCAAATATTCTCCAATCTGTGCTCTAGCTACAACAAAAATGCTGATGTGCCGTATGGCTAGAGCGCTAATTGGAAAACAGCTTAAATTGAAGTCAATCCTAGCGTTGTACATGTAGAAAGCTCCTTTATTTGTTTCAATCGGTCGCCGTTCTTAGCTGCTACAGCAGCCCACGGCTAAAAAAATGTATTGCTAAGAGGTGACGTTTTCACCTCTTAGCCAATAGCCGTGCGGTAAATCTGGTTTGACGCCCATGGGAGCCGGATTTACCGCACGGCTATTGGCTAAGAGGTGAAACCGTCACCTCTTAGCAAAAAATTAAAACAAATAAAGGAGCTTTCTACTTGAAGTATCTTATACTTCATGAATGAAAGTCCCCTTTATTTGTTTCAATAGTAAATCCTACCGTTTGTACAATGCTAGGATTGACTTTCACTATAAAAAAAAACATTATCTCAACAAAAATATGACTTTTAAAGTGGACGGCCGGAGCGCAGGGGGAGTTTGAATTTCAGCGCTACATTAAAAGTAAGTTATAGTGCATCTTCATTACAACTGATGAATTAAACTTCATAAAAAATGTTGCTAGCATTCAGGATCTCTTTATACAAAGATGAAAGTTTACCAAGCTTCACTATGGGCACTGCCAGACTCAAGAAAGGTCAGAAATTTAAAATAATAATAATAATAATAATAATAATATATATATATATATATATATATATATATATATATATATATATATATATATATATATATATATAAAATCTAAATCCACATTGGCAGCAAGCAGTAAAATAATATTTACAAGGTATAATAAATACAGATTTGGATGTTCTACCTTTACATACTGCAGTGACAACTATGCCTGCAAACACACAGTGCTGTTCTCATGCATCGTACTGTAAACATTTGCAGGGTGTCTGCATGCGCCTAAACATATATCATGCACATGTCACTGACAGACCTCTGCGCTCTGTCCTATAGGAGGGGCTTTGCATTGTAGTATCTGCCTCTCTGTAGTAGGTGGAGCCGTCTGGGAGCAGCTGAGTTCAGTTAAAAGCCTGGTCAATGCAGGATCGTTGAGTCAGTGAGGGAAATGAGCTTTTCTTATGGCATGTAAGCGTGAGTGGTTCTGTTGAGACTATACAATGAGATGGGACACACATCTGGTTAATGGTTATGTTCCCTATAATATCTAAAAGTGGGAACAAAGGGCTGTGTGAGAATCATTGCCATCTCTTGTCTGGCACCGAAGCCTTACATACCTGCACTGCGAGCTGTCGGATGCTCATTAGCACTGGGACACAAGGGTTTGTTTCCTGATGAATGATCTGTGATACAGGTATGGGAAATACACGATTACCAAAGCTACAGAATAAGCGTTCGACTGAATGTCTATAGCTTTGCTTGACGTTTGGCAATTCATCTTGATATCCCTTTTTGGTACAGTGTGTGGGACATAAGGAACAATCGTAAGGATTTATCACTTGGGGATTATTTGGCTTCTGCACTTTATGAAGGTGGAATCTGCTTCACGTTTGTTTTATTCATTGTTTAAAAGATTGATATTCTGACAGCGTTTGGCGCATCTGATTGAGACATGGATGACTATTTCACAGAGGTGAGTAATGGATACATAACATCAGCTGTGATTAGTTAACTTTATCAGATATCAAATACAACTGAGACAGCTGATGAACAGATTATTTTGTTTTAAAAAGTATACAATTGTTTTTGTCTAAAACCAATTGTCAGTGGGTGTGTTTGAGATGTAGTGTACATAAAGGATTTGGGTGACAGTGGTGCCTCACCCATTAACAGTAAACCCAGAGGATAGCAAAAGCACATTGCAGTACTTGCTCAATAGTACCACTTCCTAGGACTGTGGCGCCACAGAATATACCATAAAGGATCACAAGTTCAGCAAAATCATATAGGGTGCAACACTGTACTTGCAACACTGCAGAATGATGAATGAAGTGTACTCTACATCCTTATGGTGAAAAGTACCACTGTGGCCACTGGTTTCCAAAGCATCACAGTGAAGCCATAGACAGGAATATGTAATCATATTAAATGTGTCAGCATTTGTTAGTTAATCTTTTGTAGAATTAATATACTTTTGTGTATTAGTGCCTTGTCCATTGCTTGGTAAAAGTCACACAGATCTTGCTCAATGCTGCAGAAAGAAGTTGGTGATAGATATGGTCATTACTTGACAGTGGAAAGAGTTGCAATGCAGAAATAGAACTGCTCTGTGACAGAATAAGGATGAAAGCACTTTAATTACTCATGTGCTGCAGACAAAACATATAGCCTATATGTGTACTGAAGATGTGAAAGGGAAAATATGCTCATGGACAACCACAGAATTGTATCCTTTTTATGGGGGTGGGGCATTTAACACATTAAAGGGACATTCAACACCAAAATTGCAATTGTTTAAAAAAGATTGATAATGCCTTTACTACCCATTCCCTAGCTTTGCACGACCAACTTTGTTGTATTAATATACTTTTATAACATTTAAACCTCTACATTTCTGCTTGTTTGTAAGCCACTACAGACAGCCTCTTGTCACATTCTTTTTTTTAATTTGCTGTTCACAACAAGAGACTGATGATCCATAACATTGTGCTCACGCCCGTGGGTTGTGGATGACACTGCACTAATTGGCTAAAATGCAAGTCAATAGAAAATAAATAGTCATGTGATAAGTGGGCTGTCGGAAGAGGCTTAGATACAAGGTAATCATAGAGGTAAAAAGTATATTAATATAATAGTGTTGGTTGTGCAAAACTGGGAAATGGGTAATAAATGGATTATTTATTTATCTTTTTAAACAATAACATTTTTGGAGTTATTAATGCTCAAAACAGGAATTGCCTGTGCACATTTTAAAAATGGTTGCTCATTGGCTACATAAAGTGACCCAAGTGTGTGCTTTATGCTTGGATAGAACAAGCTAAATTCTGTGTTGGGGGCACATGTTCCCCCTCCAATCAGTATGTAATGATTAAACTGCTTTTGATTATGTGATACATAGATCTTTAACAGCATTCTATGCATTTCCTGCAGGGCAATTTCTAACCTATTTCCTATTAGAGAAACTGACACTGCTCCTTTTATCTCTCGTATTTGCTTCATACTTCCCATTGACTGTGGAGAATGCTTTGTTTGATCAGTTATGCCTATTTGTTCCTTGTTTTCTTTCCTTTTGGCTTCTGATTGTATTCTCTTTAGGCCTGAAAACAATTGAAATGTTCTTTCCTGGATTTACCCGCTGATTCTCCATGTTGCAGACTTGTCTAGCTGTGCAGGGAATTAATTAAACCTTGTTTCATGTGTGAAATCCTTAGCCTGTACAATCCATTATGTATTGATAATAAACTCTTTTATTTTCTACCCATAATAAATACCAGTGGATTTCTGCACATAATGACATATAAATGTCAGCTGTATGAAAATGCTTTGAAATAAAGTGACCTGCTTTTCATTTTTCATAGGAAAGACCTTTGTGTGACACTAAAAAGTGATGCACTGCAATAATGCTTTATGGTGTGGATATGAATTTGAAGTTATATTAGTTTAAAGGGACTTTAAGCCACAAATAAACCTTCATGTGTCAGACACAGCATGCAATTTTAACGAACTTTTTAATTGACTTCTATTATCAAATTTACCTTGTTCTCTTGGTATGCCGAGTTGAAAGGTATACCTAGGTAGGCTCATGTGCATTACTGGGAGCTAGCTGGTGATTGGTGGTTACACACATATGTTTCTTGCCATTGAGTTACCATATGTGTTCAGCAAGTATTGCTGCTCTGGAGCTGACTTTAAAGTGAATGTCAATTTTGATGCTAAAGTGCCCGGATTTTAAAAATTCGATTAAAAACAGGGGCACTTTAATTCATCAAAATTTACATTTCACTCCTGTTGAGAGAAAAACCCCTTACCTTTTAATCTTCACAGTAGCTCCAGCTTCCTCCACCCGTCGCAAAGCCTCTTCCTGGGTCTAAAATGAGGAATCCGGCTTCCTCCAATCACAGTGATGAATCAGACACTGATTCCCCTGGGGGGGAAAGCCGTGATTGGAGGATGACCTATACATCATTTCTGACATCAGAAATGGCTTGCAACGACCGGGAGGAAGCTGGAGCTGCTGTGAAGATTAAAAGGTAAGTTTTTTTTTTTTTTTTTTTTTTTTTTTCACAACAGGAGTTTAATGTAAATTTTATTGAATTATAGTGCCCCTGTTATTAATCAAATTGTTAAAAACCGGGCACTTTAGCATCATAATTGACATTCACTTTAATAAGTATGTGCTAAACCTATTTCCAGTAGTTAACAACAATGTAATATAAAATTATCTAACAGATTAGAGCACATTCTTTTTGCGCCTTTAATGTTAAGTCAAGGTAAAAAAAAAAAAAAAAATGGTACAAAATAAATGTAAAATAAATATATACATGGAAATATATAATGGCATCTCAGAACTACTCCACTTTACTTTTATTTAGAACATTAAACACAAACAATTGCCTCCCTAGTCCAAAAAATCCAACTTGAGTAGAAATGTAAAACTTATGGAGACCATTCACAAGGTTTATTATTGTTGCTGGGAATCTAAGCAGGGCTACATTAGAATGGGCCAAAATGCATGGTTTGTCACCTGTTCTTCACTATAAATTACTGCTTCTTCACATGTATAGTCACTGTAATAGGAAAATATTCGATAAATAATAAATACAAATAAACCAGAACAAAAGAACATTTGATTATGAAGGGTAGGTTAAAAAGAGGTTCCTTTTACTTTACTTACTTTTTTTTATTGAATTTTTTTGGTTCATCATGATAGTGAAAGAAGGTTGTACAAGTGTGTTCCTCCGCTGCCTGTTATCTAACCCACAGAACAAAGATAAATGTCAGCAGTAATAATGACACAACACAAGCGTATTGCAGTTGCATGTGGTCCGGCTTATCTTATTTTTAAGGACCTTATAGACAAATTTGAAATGCACTGCAGATAGGTGAACTTCAATTGTGAATGGAAGCATTGTTGTAATACAGGTGATTCATTTTTCTAGAAGTGTTTATGCCATTACTGTTTCAATGACGGCTTTTACTTTTTAACATATTTAGACCCCTGTTATGTGTCACCACTGACTGTCTAAGCATGCTGTGTGTCTGACTAAGGATTCATGAGGCTTACAAGACTAAGGGGGATATTTATCAAAGGTTTGGTGGACCTTATCCAATAGTGCGGATCAGGTCCGCCAGACCTCACTGAATGCGGAGAGCAATACGTTCTCCGTATTTAGCATTGTACCAGCAGCTCTTGTGAGCTGCTTGGTGCAACGCTGCTCCCTGCAGATTCTCGACCAATCGGCCGCCAGCAGGGAGGTGTTAATCAACCCAAACATACTCGATCGGGTTGATTTTCGGCATTATGGAGCAGCGGTCTTTAGACCGCTGTTTCTGGCGAGCCTGCAGGCCCTCCGGAGCTTGATAGATAGCCCCTAATCATTTACTGTGCAAAGTGAATCATAGAAACCATGGTGTATTTAAATCATACTTATTTTAAAAATCTAGGTGCACAGATGAGAATTACAATTTTAAATGGACCGGAAACCCCAAACTTTTCTTTCATGATGTGGATAGAACATACAATTTCAAACAACTTTCCAATTAACTTCTATTATCAAAAATGCTTCATTATCTTGTTATCCTTTGCTGAAGGAACATCATTGCACTAGAGGCAGCTAGCTACACACATCGTGTTAGCCAATAACAAGAGACAAATATGTGCAGGCACCAATCAGCAGCTGGCTCCAACTAGTGTAGGATATGTGCGTATTATTTTTCAACAAGGGATACCAAGAGAACAAAGCACATTTGAAAATAGAATTGAATTTAAAAGTCTGTTAAAAATAAATGCTCTATCTGAATCATGCAAGTTTAGTTTTGTCTTTCCTATCCCTTTTACTAACCTGTCATTTTATGTTCATTTTTACTCTGTGCACACAGCTTTACCTCTCCTCTATGCAATAAATATGGTGCTTATCCATATGATTTTATTTGTGCCATTTACCTTTTGGAAGGTATTGGGCCTCTTCATTATGATTGGCTGTTTTTTTTTTGTTTCTTTTTTTAGTGTTCTCTGAAAGAGGTATCTTGGAATGTGAATATGCAGGTTCGTGGTACTTGAACAATCATTAGTGATGCTATATAGAGATGCTATATAGCCTGTATTATTTTCTCTCTTTACAAGTGGGAATAATAATATGGAAGATACAAGCACAATAAACAAATTAGTTACACAAGGTTTATGCACAACAAACTTATGAGGAGTAAGCATATAGGGAATCTGCAGTCCTGAGGAGCTTCTTGATGTTACAGTCAAATCAATGATAACTTTATCAGGACCAGTAGTTCTCTGCGCTCCCTTTACAGGAGTTAAACACATAGCATTTACAATCTTTCTCACACTAACAGCCCGTTAAAGGGACAGGAAACATTTTTTAGATTGTTTGCTTTATGATTTCATAATTTTATTTTAACCCCATCTCATGTTATTTAACTCTGAGAAGTTACTTTTCAGCTTGTGAGAAATGTGAGTGCATGCTGCAGATATGGGAAGCCTATATATCTGTCTCTAATTGGCGTCCGCAGGTTCATCTGATAAACTGCAAAACAATGCGAATGTTGCTTCCAAAATAACACTGGCTAACCTTCTACTCCTGTAACAATTCTGAATTAGCTGCTCCTCCAAGTAACGCAAGTGGTGGTCGAATCTGGCAATTGAAAAACAATCCGAGCAGACAAGGTGCTATTGTAATTCAAAACAATTTCACATTTATTGAATATTTTAATTCATTGCAAGACTGCTGAAAAATCTTGTAATTAGGTGCTGTTTGTAGACCACTGCTTCTTGACCCACTATGCCAACTGTAAAGTGGTGTTCCAGAATCACCCCCCCCCCCCCCCGCCCAGACTTCTCAGACTGGGGAGATTAAAGTGAAGGTAAACTTTGATGAACTAAAGTCCGGTTTTTAAAAATACTATTAAAAAACAGGGGCACTTTCATTCATCAAAGTTGAGAAAGCAGCCATTTTGTTTAAAAAACTTGCCTTTCTTCTTTTCACAGCCAGAGCAGCATCCCCCACCCGGAGATCCCCTCTTCACACGTCAGCAATGATTAATCTGGCTTCCTCCAATCACGGTTTCCCCCCCAGGGGAGTCATTGCCTGAGGTTATGCCGTGATTGGAGGAAGCCGGAAAGTTCACTTTAAAGTTTACAATGGTGCTTTATTTTTAAAAATACTTATCATTTGCGTTATGGTAAAGATAATGCAGATCCTCCACCCGCAGTTCCTGCTTTCTTTAGCACATAGATTACGTTCCAGCTTCCTCCAATCGTTGTGTGCCCCCTTTGGCGTCCAGCTGGTGGGGCAACGCAGCAATTGGAGGAAGCCGGGTTCATCATCCATATGCTAATGAAGCAGCAGATGCGGGCAGAGGATCGGCGTTATGTTTACCTTAACACAAAGGTAAGTATTTTTAAAAAAATAAGCATCATTATATACTTAATTAAAGTGCCCCTGTTTTTAAGAGCATTGCCTTTAATTAGTTAAAGTTTCCAATCAATTTAAGGTTTCTAAAATATTGATCTGCTGCCCCCAGGTTGCCAATCAGTGAAAAGTTGGTTGTATACATTTTTTTCTTTTTAAATAATTGCAGTGACAATGTCCAGTGATTCATTTCACAACCTCACAATTTCCTGACTTCATAGGCCTGTTTCTGTTCTCTATTTAGTTTTTCCAGTTGATAAGTCAAATATACCAACCAAATCTGCACAAATATGTAGTCACATTCCATAGGTAAACAGCTGCTGTCAGTTTTTTTTATTGGTTGGTGACTCAGCTTTACCATTTCCCAGCAGGGGTGCCTTGTAACTCATCCCTCTGTTTCATAACATAATAGTCTGCATTTTTAAAATGGGGGCTTTAAATTGCCCAACTATTTTAAAGATCTGAGCATTCTATTTTAAACATTTTTTTTTTATTAGCTGCACATGATGAGCCTAATGCTTAGTAATGAATTTTATTTGTATCTGTAGAAGCATTGTTTGCTAATATATTTATTTTCATAGTTGCAACATACTCTTCTCTCTGTATACAAAACTATTTAGTAGACCAGCTGGTTTAAAGTGATAGTAAACTATTGCGTTTGTGAAACGCTAGTGTGCATGTAAGGAGTAAAAAATGGTGATTTTTAATTAAACATGCGCTAAAAAGTACCTTTATTTTATGTCTCTGTCTTCTGACAGAACCTCCTCTGACCACCCTCCACAAGGCTAATTTTTTTCACAAGGTGATGTTTCCACCTCTTCTCCAATAGCTCTGTTAGCCACATGGCTAAGAGTTTAATTAAAAATCATGAATGAACGTACCTTCTGCTTCAAAAACACTGCTATAAACATAGGTGGAGTACAACAAAACATTTATAGTGATCAAACGGGTAGAGGGCCCTGCCAAGAGTTGCGCTCTTGTAGTCAGCTCTTAAAGTGAAAGTCAATCCTAGAGTTGTACAAACGCTAGGATTGACTTTTGAAACAAAGAAAGGGGACTTTCATTCATGAAGTATAAGATACTTCATGTAGAAAGCTCCTTTATTTGTTTCAACCGATCGCCGTTCTTAGCTGCTACAGCAACCCACGGCTAAAAAATCTTTTGCTAAGGAGGTGACGTTTTCACCTCTTAGCCAACAGCCATGTGGTAAATCCGGCTTGGCGCCCATGGGAGCCAGATTTACTGAATGGCTATTGGCTAAGCGGTGAAAACGTCACCTCCTTAGCAAAACATTTTTAGCCGTGGGCTGCTGTAGCAGCTAAAAACGGCAATCTGTTGAAACAAATAAAGGAGCTTTCTACACAAAGTATCTTATACTTCATCAATGAAAGTCACCTTTATTTGTTTCAATAGTCAATCCTAGCGTTTGTACGCTAGGATTGACTTTCACTTTAAGAAGGTGATCTACAAACAGCTGGACTCTTAGGCTTACATGCTAAGGGGGTTCAAGGGGATAGCAATGGAGGAGAGAAACTGGTATAAAGACTGGTATAAAGAAAGGTTAGTGTAGGTTGTATGCATCCCTGAACAGTAGAGTCTTTAGGGAGCGCTTGAAGCTTTCAAAGCTAGGGGAGAGTCTTGTGGATCGAGGCAGAGAGTTCCACAAGATGGGAGCCAGTCTGGAGAAGTCCTGTAAACGGTAATGTGAGGAGGTAATAAAAGAGGAGAAGAGTAGGAGGTCATAAGCAGAGTGAAGGGGACGGGAGGGAGAGTATCTGGAGACGAAGGTCTGAGATAAAGGGGGGAGCAGTGCAGTTGATGGCTTTGTATGTCAGAGTGAGAATTTTGTGTTTAATCTTAGAGATAAGAGGAAGCCAGTGAAGGGATTGGCAGAGAGGTGCAGCAGATGAGGAGCAACGTGTAAGTTTAATGTAAGGAAATAAGATAAGCGTGCATATACTAGCTTTTCGAGAAGTTTTGAGGCAAGAGGGAGTAGGGAAATAGGGTGGTAGTTGGATGGGGAGGTTGGATCAAGAGAAAGTTTTTTGAGGATAGGTGTGACCAGTGCATGTTTCAGAGATGAGATATAGGCAGTATGATCCTAATTTGTTAAAGTTATACAGAAACTGTGGAAACTTAATCAGAATTTGTAAAATTACTTTCCTAAAGACACTGCTGTATACAAAATAAAATACAAAATAGAAAGTGTAAAGTGATATAGAATACAAAGCACAAAGTGTACATGCAGCAGAACTGTCATGTATATTGCACTAGGCTTGTCTCTTCTACAAATACAGAAATGCAGGGAACGCCCCTTGGAGAAGTATAGCAAAATATCCCTTTTAAACATTTCACTACGAATCTCGCAGTGCTGGAGGATCATTTTAGATCATCTCACCTGAGGGGAGAGGTTTCGATCATCAGGCCCCTAGTGTTGGTATGAGAATGTGCCACATGTGAGACTTTGGCCAATTTAAAAAAATGTGCTTGCAATGTTAACACATAGGACAATAATAAACACCTCAGAGTTGACTTTCCTGGCTCCTTGTTGCAGGATGGAGCAATATGTATGCATCTTTACATTGTAGGTTAAAAAATGCTCTAAAATCCTGTTTTTCAATGCCTATAGACCATCTTCTTTTCTTTTTTTTTTTTTCATGTTAATTTTTAAAACGTTATTTCTGAGCACTTTTTTTTTTGCCACAGATTATATAGTCGTTCGTTTTGCCAACACTCCATATTTACTCAAGTTATGACCTTCCATTATACACAGTATCCCAGAGAATCTTCCTTCTTGAGTACTAGTTTTTATATATATATATATATATATATATATATATATATATATATATATATATATATATATACATATATATATACATTATAGATGTAGAGCAGTGTTGTTGATGCATTCTCTCAAATCCGCATCAACTGCCAGGATGCTATAGTGATAATGATACAAGGTTTCGTATTAACCCCTTAGTGACCAGACCACTTTTCAATTTGTTGACTGTCTGGGACCAAGGCTAATTTTGAATTTCTGCGGTGTTTGTGTTTAGCTGTAATTTTTCTCTTACTCATTTACTGTACCCACACATATTATTATATACTGTTTTTCTCGCCATTAAATGGACTTTCTAAAGATACCATTATTTTCATAAAATCTTATAATTTAATATAAAAAAATTATAAAATATGAGGAAAAAATGGAAAAAACTAATTTTTTGTAACTTTGACCCTCAAAATCTCTTACACATCTACAATCAACATAAAACACCAATTCTAAATAGTTTCCAAATTTTGTCCTGAGTTTAGAAATACCCAATGTTTACATGTTCTTTGCTTTTTTTGCAAGTTATTGGGCAATAAGTACAAGTAGCACTTTTTTTCCCAAAAATAGCGATAGTTACATTGGAACACTGATATCTGTCAGGAATCCCTGAATAACCATTCAAATGTATATATTTTTTTAAAAGAAGACAACCTAAGGTATTAAACTTGGGGTATTTTGATTTTTTTCATGCAACCATTTTATCACCAATCTATGCCAAATTTTGATTATTTTTTTTTAGCAATTTAAGAATACATTTACTGAGAATGTTAAGGGTTACTGCCAAATAACACCCCCATATGTCTTCAGCAGCATCTCCTGAGTACAGTGATACCACCCATGTATAGGTGTGTCGGGTTCTCTGGGGGCTAACAGGCCTTATTTTTAGGGGACAAATTCCAGTTTTCCAACTTGAAATTTTCATATCTGTCATCATGCACCCATGTCCTATTTCGGACATTTCTGAAGCTGGCCAATGTAAATTACCCCCATCAAACCATATATTTTTGAAAAGTAGACACCCTAGGGTATTTCAAATGCTGGTAATTTAACATTTCCATGCACTAAATCAACCACCAGTCTTTGTCAAACTTTTTGTACTTTAGGCATGGATTCTCAGTTCCTGTTATATGTTACTGCAAAAAAAAACACCTCAATATGTGTTCAACAACATCTCCTGAGTACAGTGATATAGGTGTGTCGGGTTCTCTGGGGGCTAAAAGGCCTTATTTTTAGGGGGCGCATTCCAGTTTTTTTACTTGGAATTTTCACATCTGTCATCATGCACCCATGTCCTATTTGGAACATTTCTGAAGCCGGACAATGACATTTTACGCCCATCAAACCATATATTTTTGAAAAGTAGACACCCTAGGGTATTTTCTTTGTCAAACTTTTGGGTAGTCATTTTTTGTGTTATTTTTCACACATATTGCACTTTAGGCAGGGATTCTCAGTTCCTGTTATGTTACTGCCAAAAACACCTCAATATGTGTTCAACAATATCTCCTGAGTACAGTGATACCACCTATGCATAGGTTTGTTGGCTTGTTTGGGGGGTGCATTGCCAAATGTCTGACATGGGTTTGCGATTTTTTTTTTTCACATTTAACATATTTTCTTTACCTATCGTCTTTTTACATACCCCAATTTATTTGTTTTCCATGAATGTGCATATATTTAAAAAGTTGACACCCCAAGGTATTGTATATGGAGTGCTTTGATGCCTTTGATGCAACCGTTTTAGCCCAAACAATTGGAGAAAGTGTATGGTGCTAATTTTTCATTTTTACACACACATTGCTTTTTGACTATGATTTAAGAGAGACTGTTGTAAGTTATTGCAAAAAAAAAAACACTCCAGGTTGTTTTCTGCAAGACCTCCTGAGTACACCATCACTTACAATTGTATGACTTGTAATTTGAGTTGAAAGTGAGGGTATTTTTTCTGATAGGCTTATCTTTAGTTTGGGGCCTATTGCATACCCCAGTGTTATTTATTGCCATGAAAGTGTATATATTTGAAATGTTGACACCCCTAGCTATTGTATATGGAGTGCTTTGATGCAACCGTTTTAGCCCAAACAATTGGAGAAAGTGTATGGTGGTAATTTTTCAATTTTCATTTTTACACACACATTGCTTTTTGACTATGATTTAGGAGAGACTGTTGTAAGTTATTGCAAAAAAAAATACTTCAGGTTGTTTTCTGCAAGGCACCCTGAGTACACCTATATGCCCCCCATGCATAGGTTTGCTAGGAGTTTGGGAAGGTTATGTTACAATTTTATGACTTGTGATTTTAGTTATTAAAAGTGAGAGTATTTCTTCTGATAGGCCTATCGCATACCCAAGTTTTATTTATTGCCATTAAAGTGTATAATTTTGAAATGTTGACACCCCAAGGTATTGTATATGGTGTGCTTTGATGTCTTTGAAGCAACCGTTATAGCCAAAAAAATTGGAGAAAGTGTATGGTGGTAATTTTTCAATTTTCATTTTTACACAGACACTGCTTTTTGACTGATTTAGGAGAGACTGTTGTAAGTTATTGCAAAAAAACACTTCAGGTTGTTTTCTGGAAGGGACCCTGAGAACACCTATGTCCCCCATGCATAAGTTTGACAGGGGTTTTGGTAAAAAAAACAAAAAACAGCCCCAATTTTAGAAAAAAAGTAGTGAAATGTAAAAATCTGGCACAGTAAAAGTAAAAAAAAAAACAACCAAAAAACAGTAAACATAACCAAAAAAACAGCAAATTTATTTATTTTTTAAAAATTGACCATTGTATGGTACCGCTTGAAGCAGTCCCCAATGCAGAGTGCAGGCTGTCCAGGGCAATCAGGACAGTGATATATGGTGTCCCTTCTCTTCCCCCTCTTGATACAGACTCTGCATTTTTGTGGTTTCTGCTTTGCGGCAGTAGGGGGGATTTTATAAATAAAATGGGTAGCCCCAACTCTGCTCTCTCCCATCTCTGCCCGGGGAGCAGGTGCATCATAGTACAAAATCCCCAAAATGATCTGGAGCTGAAACTGTAAAAAAGTCTGTTTCATTCCGGGGTTTGCTTTTTTGAACAACAAAAAAGCGTTGTGGGTTGCAATCTGCATTAGGTAAATTGCAACCTTTTTGTACCAGGCCCTTGTCTTCCGCATAATTAGGTAGGGCTGCAGCAGCTGATCTGCCAGATCAACCCCACCCATATGCCGGTTATAAGACTTGATGCACACTGGCTTCCTTATGATCTCAGCTCTGCCATGTACAGAGACCGCCACCGTCCTCTCTGTGTAGATGGTGGTAAGAAGATATACATCCTTCTTGTCTCTGTACTTAAAGGGATACTGAACCCAATTTTTTTTCTTTCGTGATTCAGATAGTGCATGCAATTTTAAGCAACTTTCTAATTTACTCCGATTATCAATTTTTCTTCATTCTCTTGCTATCTTTATTTAAAAAAAAAAAAAAAAGCCATCTAAGTTTTTTTGGGTTCAGACTCTGGAGAGCACTTTTTGATTAGTGGATGAATTTATCCACCAATCAGCAAGGACAACCCAGGTTGTTCACAAAAAAATGGACCGGCATCTAAACTTAGATTTTTGCATTTCAAATAAAGATACCAATAGAATAAAGAAAATTTGATAATAGGAGTAAATTAGAGAGTTGCTTAAAATGTCATGCTCTATCTGAATCATGAAAGAAAAAATTTGGGTTCAGTGTCCCTTTAAGTGCCAACAGCTCCTCTTGGCGCAGAGCTGAGGTCTCCCCCCTTTGTAGCCGGGTGCGTACAAGTTGTCCTGGGAAACTTGTGCGGTTCTTTTTAATTGTACCACAAGCTACTGTATCAAAGCAATACAGTAGCTTGAACAAAAGGACACTTGTATAAAAATTGTCTAAGTACAAGTGATACTCTTTGTTCATTAGGAGTAATATCAGGTCCCAGACAATCTTGCCAGTGGTTCCCATATGCTCTGGGCAACCTGTAGGGCCAAGGTGGTTATCCTTTCCCTCATACACCCGGAATGCCTGAGTATACCCAGTCTCGCTCTCACAGAGCTTATACACCTTTACCCCATACCTGGAGCGCTTGGAAGGAATATACTGCTTGAATCCCAGCCTTCCCTTATACTTCATCAGGGATTCATCAACGCATATATTCCTTCCAGGTGTATAAGCCTCTGCAAACCTGGCAGAAAAGTGGGTAATCAGGGGGCGGATTTTATACAGCCTGTCAAATAGGGGATGCTCCCTAGGGGGACACAGGCTGTTGTCGCTGAAGTGCATGAAATGCAAAATCATTTCATACCTCTGCCTCGACATACTCGGGGAGAAAATGGGGGTAGAGCAGATGGGGCTACTGCTCCAGTAGGAGCGAACAGAGGGTTTCTTTATGATGCCCATCAGCATAGTCAATGCCCAGAATTCTGGCACATTGACTGGGGCCCATTGCTGCTTTGCCAAATATGTTTCAGGCTTTGCAGCACGGTACTGATGGGCATATAAATTAGTATGGGCGACTGTTCCCCAATACATCATCGCCCAGAAACACCTCCAAAAACTGTTGGGGGCTAAAACCTGCCACATCTATATTTATGCCAGGATTTGCTGTGAAGGGTGGGATATCTGGCCTCTGGAGATGAGGCGTTACCCACTCTTCAGCGGCAATGGAAGCAGCACACCTCCTTCTGGCAGGGGGGGTTAGCAGCCACAGATACATCACTATCAGTTGAGACTGCATCTAATGATGTATCTGAGCATATGGCAGGGTCAAAATTGGGGTCTGAGTCAGACATAGAGGCATCTGACTCTGACGCAAGGATGGCATACGCCTCCTCAGCACTATATCTTTTCTGTGACATTATTGTATCTGTCACAGAAAAACTAATAAAAATTAACTAAATGGCTCTGAAAAGAGCCTTTGGGTTTTTAAAAAATGACAACAAAAAAATGAACCCCTAAAAAAAATGCACAGACAGCAATAAAGTACAGCTATGCTACTGCTAGTGATTTATAGCGATCACTGGCAAGCTAGGGGTTAATGACTCTGGAAATTAAATTAGCTAAATGGCTCTGAAAAGAGCCTTTTGGGTTTTTTAAAAAAAATTACAACAAAAAAAATAACCCCTAAAAAAAAATGCACAGACAGCAAAAAAAGTGCAGCTATGCTACTGCCAGTGATTTATAGTGATCACTGGCAAACTAGGGGTTAATGGCTCTGAAAAGAGCCTTTGGATCTCTAAATTTTTAACAAATAAAATAAATTAATCTCTCTCTCTCTCTCTCTCTCTCTCTCTCTCTCTCTCTCTCTCTCTCTCTCTCTCTCTCTCTCTCTCTCTCTCTCTCTCTCTCTCTCTCTCTCTCTCTCTCGATATCTCTCTCAATCTCTCTCAATCTATCTCAATCTCTCTCTCTCTCTCAATCTCTCTCTCTCAATCTCTCTATCTCTCTCTCTCTATCTATCTCTCTCTCAATCTCTCTCAATCTCTCAATCTCTCTCTCTCTCTCTCAATCTCTCTCTCTCTCTCAATCTCTCTCTCTCTCTCTCAATCTCTCTCTCTCAATCTCTCTCTCTCAATCTCTCTATCTCTCTCTCTCTATCTCTCTCTCAATCTCTCTCAATCTCTCAATCTCTCTCTCTCTCTCAATCTCTCTCTCTCAATCTCTCTATCTCTCTCTCTCTATCTCTCTCTCAATCTCTCTCAATCTCTCAAT